>NW_012156284.1:6043034-6044658 GCF_000956105.1 Propithecus coquereli
TTGTCTGTTTGCTCTCATGATAGTTTCCTTATCAGATCAAAAAACTTCTGCACAGCCAAGGAAACTATCATGAACCCATATATTCTTTAAAGTAAATAAAAATAAAGAACTAAGAATAAGATCGTGGGGCTCCACCCAGTGCTTTCCAATCTTTTTTTGTTTTTTTAACACCAAAGCATTCATAAATATTATTTTTACAGTGAACTTGGGAAAATGGAGGAGGCTGGACTGTAGGACAGGGAAGAACATTGCTGATATAAACAATATAGTAGATACAACTGTGACCCTTTTGAGACCACAGTTATTCTATGTCACTGGGTTAAGAAGCTCTACATCAAATACATATTACTAGGTTTATTGATTGATTCATTCATTCATCCATTCAGTCAGTAACCAAATATTTACTGAGTGCTTACCATGTGTCAGGCATTTTTATAAACACTGGAGATACCACAGTGAGCAAGTTAGAGAAGATATCAACTCTCTTTGGCCTAAGAGTCTAGCAAAAGAGTGTGGGACAGTGGTTAGACAAAGTAAATAATATGTTAATAAATACTATGGAGATGAGAGTTAATGGGAAAGTCAGTGAGTGGAGTTTGGGTGGGGGCAAGAAAATATTTTAGAAATGGGGGAGTCCTCTCTGAGTAGGAAAATTTTAGCTGATACCTGAATGATATTAGGTGCTGGTAGTCCCAATGGCTGGAGGAGAAATGTGGTTTAGGAAGAAGGAAGAACAGATGAAATGGTCCTGAGGTCCCCTAATATTAGATACGAGACAAGGATATCTGTTTCCTGACTTCTATTCCACATTGGACTTTCAGTTCTAGTCACGGCAATCAAGAAAGACAAAGTAATAGATTAGAAAGGAAGAAATAAAAAAAAGAGGTATGCACTGCTGATATCTTTGCTTAGCGATTATAGTTAATATAATTGATCAGTCAGAGGTTGCTGAAGTTAAGCCAAATAATACTATACACATGTGTTGGTGCTTCTTTAAAGGCTTTTAACTTGGTTTCTCCTTGTATTTATCTTTGACATTTAAATATGTGTGCTGTAAGGGTCTTCTATGTTTTGAATTAGGTTTTCTCTGTATCCCAAGCTCTGGCCACTATTGATCAATCCTCTAGTGCTATTTCTTATCCCTAGTTGATTTAATGTAGAATATGAATTTGAGTTAATTGATATTTTAATTGTCCATTTTGCCAGTATGGGCTTCCTTCCTGTACATAGCTCGGCCTTCAGGCAACAACATCAATTCTCAGGGTAGTAATTTAGGCATACTGGAAATTAGTCAATCAAGAAACTCATGCAAACTCCCATGTTCTTCCATAAATATGCATTTCTTTTTTTTTATTATTTCAGCATATTATGGAGGTACAGATGTTTAGGTTCTGCATGTTGCCTGTTCCCCCCCTCCCCTCGAGTCAGAGCTTCAAGCCTGTCCATCCTCCAGATGGTGCACATCATACTCATTATGTATGTATATACCCATCCCCTTTCTAATTGAAAAAAGGTTATGTTTTGTTTATGTTGGTTATTAATTATAATTAATAATGAATTCCTTACCTAGGCCGATGTCTGAAAGGGTCTTCCCAACATCTTCATTTAGAATTCTTAAGGTTTC
>NW_012156284.1:6057150-6059624 GCF_000956105.1 Propithecus coquereli
AAAAAAGACACCTGCAACTGAATGTTTATAGAAGCACAATTCACAATTGCAAAGATGTGGAAACAACCCGAGTGCCCATCAATACATGAGTGGATTAATAAAATGTGGTATATGTATACCATGGAGTACTATTGAGCTTTAAGAAACAATGGTGATATAGCACCTCTTGCAATCTCCTGGATAGAGCTGGAACACATTCTACTAAGTGAAATATCCCAAGAATGGAAAAATAAGCACCACATCTACTCACCAGCAAATTGGTTTCACTGATCAACACGTAAGTGCACATATAAGAATAACATTTATTGGGTGTCAGGCAAGTGGGAGGGGAGAGGAGGGGATGGGTATAAGTATACATAACGAGTGTGATGCGTACCATCCAGGGGGCCAGACATGCTTGAAGCTCTGACTTTGAGGGGGGAGAACAAGGGTAACATACATATCCTAAACATCTGTACCCCCATAATATGCTGAAATAAAAAAAAAACATAAAAAATAATGTATCTCAAGCCTAATCTCTGAAACCTTCCAAATTTTTGCCCATGCATTTCAATAGTCTCAAAATAGTATGATATGCTAAAATATTAGTCTTATTTAAGCAAAGCCCATATTTTAATGGTTATAAACAATTTATTCCTAAAAGGTGCCTTCGGCCAAGCAATATTATTTGTAAAAAAATATGCAAAAATCCTACTGCTATGAAGACCTTAAAAGAAGGCAATTTTCGGGGTGGGGAAAGATTGCTGACTAGAGACATTGCTTGCCAGCCAGTCTTGAAGAGAAGGAAGGGTTTTAGATAGGGGAGAGAGGAGAGGCCATGCAGTGCAGGTGAATTTCAGTGAGGAAAATGCCAGATCCTCCTGGAGGCTTCACTAAAGCAGAGAAGGGAGAGGATAAAGATATCAGCAAGCATCAAACCCAGGGATGATCACAGATGCTGGCATGGATCAGAGAGAAAGGAACACATATACACTGTTGGTGGGACTTCAAGTTAGTACAATTAGTACAATATCTATGGAAAACAGGGTGGAGATTCCTCAAAGAACTAAAAGTAGACCTACCATTTGATCCAGCAATCGCACTTCTAGGTATTACCCAAAGGAAAATAATTCCTTTTATCCAAAACACCCCTGCACTTAAATGTTTATGGCAGCACAATTCACGATTGCAAAGACGTGGCATCAACCCAAGTGTCTATCAATTCATGAGTGGATTAATAAAATGTGGTGTGTGTATACCACGGAGTAGTAGTCAGCCATAAATAAAGATGAATTAATATCTTTTGTAACAATCCTGATGGAACTGGAGACAATTCTCCTAAGTGAATTGTCTGAAGAATGGAAAAACAAACACCACATGTACTCACTATTAATTTGGAACTAACCGATGAGTATATGTGTTCACAGAGGGAAGTAAAACTCATTGGAAATCAATAAGGGGGAGGAGGGTTGAGGGGAAAGGCAAAAGACTACCTAATGGGCACTATGAGCACTATATTGGTGACGGGCAGATCGTTACCTTGGATTCAGGCATTACAAAAATTATCCATGTAACCTAAAACATTCGTACCTCTCAATATTGTTTTTTTGTTGTTGTTGTCTTTTTTTTATTTCAGCATATTATGGGGGTACAGATGTTAAGGTTACGTAAGTTGCCCTTCCCCCACTCCTCCCCAAGTCTGAGCTTCAAGCGTGTCCATCCCCCGGATGGTGTGCATCACACTCTTTGTGTATGAATTTACTCGTCCCGTCCTCCCTTTCCCCCTCCCCCATGCCTGACATCCAATAAATGTTATTCTTATATGTGCACTTAAGTGTTTATCAGTTAATACCAATTTGATGGATAACCTCTCAATATTTTGAAATAAAATAAAAAATAATTTCCTTTTTTATGTTTCTTTTTTCATTTATTCTTTTATTGTTTATAATAAAATTAATAGTTACAAAATTGTTGCATTCTATGCTTTTTGATATTTTTGTTTAACCTTTACAATTTTATGAGGAAAATATTATTACTCTTTCTATTTTTATAAATAAAGGAACTCAGTTTCAAAGAGGTTAAGAAACTTGCCCAAGGTCACAGAAACAATAAGTAACAGAAACTTTTAAACACTGTGCTATGCAATGATAATTATGTCTTTATGGTACCTGACTACTTGGCTCTTGGTTTCAAAGATCTATGGCATTGCATACTATCTACCCTTAAATCCTTATGCAAAATAATAGAGATTTTTTCAAATTCAGCATTTCTCTATCAGTCTCTTCATCCCAGTAGGCTAATCTGTTTATGACCAATGAGGTCTCATATCTCCTAGAATCCCATTGAGTTAGGCCCTTGGAGAACCCTAGCAGGAGACCTGAAGGAGGAGAGTTAGCTAAAGTCATTAATTTTTCTAGTCATCCCCCTACATATAGCCACCTTGAGTTAGCTGTATTCAATACCAAAATTCACTATGCCCTTCCAGGGCAATTTTA
>NW_012156284.1:6060472-6079845 GCF_000956105.1 Propithecus coquereli
GATTCTGGTTATCAACCCTTTATCGGATTTATAACATGCAAAAATTTTCTCCCATTCTGTAGGTTGTCTGTTTGCTCTTGTGACTATTTCTTTGGCTGTGCAGAAGCTTTTTAATTTGGTCAGGTCCCATTTATTTATTTTAGTTGTTGCGACATTTTATTTTTGAGCTCTGATCATTGCTTCTTCTCCTCACTGTGGCATTCTCCCTCAAGGTTCCCCTATGCCTGCACTTTGATAAAGTGGCCCTTTGCGTGATTATCTCAATTTGATTATTCTATCTATTTTCTATTAAAATCTTCCTACTACACCTTACCCTTCTTGCCTGTGACACTGGCAGCTAACTTGCTATAAAGAAAACTGATATTTTACCTTTCATCTTATGTTTCCTTTTTATGAGCCTTTTTGTTGTTTTTCTTAAAGGTAGAGACCAAACCAACGCAGTCAATGCGTAGAACATGAGTTTAAGAACCATGGGAACCCATAGAGAAATATCCAGCGTGAGAAGCTACATGCCAAAAACTAGCTCCTTCAACATAAAATTGTTGTCATTTCTTTACATCACTGCCAACTTCATGAGTGCCTGTGGATAGTGTGGGAATTCTGCATAACTCTCCATAGATGGTAAGTGCAAAGAAAACTGAACATATGTTCTTTCTTTTTTCTTGTATTACCCTTAGTACAGAAGATAAGTTTTATGGAGGTTCCGTCAACAGCATGTGCTTGCTACTGAATTGAGGGAAAACAGAAGATTGGTATCACTCTCAAGTCCCTTGTGAGTAGCTGAAGTGTATCTCCTAGGCCAATCTGTATTCTGTTTTCTTTTCTCCATCCTCAAGATATGGAGGCATAGCTAGGAGTAATATGGGAAATAAAAACAGAGATGCTCTGTGCCTGTTCTTTGTTCCTTGATTTTTTGTCACAGTGGGGTCACTAAATAGGCCAGAAGATGTGGAACAAACCCAATTTCTTGACTCCCTTGAACATCTACGGATACCTGATGGCAGCATTCATGGCACAGAAATAATAGTACCCATGAAAAAAATTGGTGCACCCTCTCGGTTTTGTAAATTCCGTTCCCTTGACAAAAGGAGCAGGATAAGAAACACTCATTACTCTCCAAACTCCATGATCTTTATCTCTACTTAGTCATATGCATTTCTCCTGTTCAAATGACTAAACAAAGTCTTTTTTCTTGTACAGAGGAATATGCAATAAAAGTTGGAGGGTATATTAGCCTTTACTAGGTCCCTTTTGTTACTAGTTATGCTGCTAGCTCAGCTCCATACCCTGGTTTCCTCCATGTTACACCATTTTTCAGCTTCTACTTCAATCATAGGATGCCTTTAATTGTGAGTTCTTCTTTTGATCATTAATTCTCCCCCACTCATTATTTTCATTCATAAGATCCCATCCACCTGAGAATTCATTTTCTCCATGTAAAATGCCTGCTTTGAGAACTGATGGAGCTGCCTTGAATTTGCAGTTTAATAAATCTGGTTTGAATCATTGCATGGCAAGTGGTATTCAACATGTCAGTTTATCTCTATGAACCTTATCTCAGTTTCCTCACAGGTAATATGAGGGTTAATAATATCTTCCTAAGAGTAATGAAGATAAACCTAAAGAGCATCACATAAGTGTAAGGGATTACTATTTTTCTATTTTCGTTATTAATCCCCCTGTCTAAGAATTTATCAGCATTTTTATTTTGATAATTGGCTTGTTACTTCTGTCTCTTCAACTAGGCTCTAGCTGCCATGAGGAAAACACTGTGTTAACTTTAGCTCACCACTGTCTACCCATCGTCTAACATGGAGCTAATCTACATCAGTTGCCCTCTATATTTTTGAATTAAACAAAACTTTCCAAGGACAGCAACTGCATTTTCATAGCAAACAGCACAATCCTTTATTTAATATTTATACTTAATGTCAAGAAATACTTGATGGTATTAACTGATCAACACATAAGTGCACATACAAGAATAACATTTATTGGATGTTGGGCAGGGGTGGGGAGTGGGAAGGAGGAGATGGGTATATGCATACACAAAGAGTGTGATGCGCACCATCCGGGGGATGGACACGCTTGAAGCTCGGACTTGGAGAGGAGGGGGGCAAGGGCAACATACATAACCTAAACATCTGTACCCCCATAATATGCTAAAATAAAAAAAAAGGAATACTTGAGAAAACACAGCCTCAGTTCATCCTTACTCAAGGACCCTCCTTTTCTTTTAGGGACATTTCATAAACAGCCTGCTAACTGAGCCTGAGAGATAGGCAGGGAAAGACATGAATCTGTGGTAAAACTGTACTTACAGCAGGATGGTAATAATAAGCTCCATCTCTTTAACTGCCCATCTCCTCTATCAGTGGATAAAAATGCATCAGAGGAGAATATCTACTCTATTCCTGCTACAACTAAGCTATTATGTTTAGAAAATACAATCTGGCAGTCTAAACCTGCAGCTGATTTTTGTATGGTATCTTAAGATGTATTTACCTAGAAATTAGCTATTGTACTGCTTCCTGTGGCTTGCCGGGTAAGATTGCAGAAGAGGACAAATAGAGGACATTGGCACCAGCATTCCATTACACAGGCTATTAAAACTAATGGAGTCAGAATTCTAGTGTACAATGCTTATTGAGATGATTTTACCATCAAGGAAATCCCAGATAAAAGAGAGTGAATGTCAAACTTGTGAATGCCATGCTGCGAAGATTTCTGTTGTAAAAGAAAGAAATCGATGCTTGATATTTTGAGCAATACACTATACTGATTTTTTACGTGGCACTTTCTGTTCATATCTCTGTCTCCACTCCATTTGTTATTTTCCTTAATTTTAGTTGCTTGGCTGACTTTGGCAAATGAGTAGCTTGCTGATGAAGAGGTTTCAATGAAAGCATCCACAGGGTGAGCCTATAAAATTTGGCATATGTCAGCATTTGATACATCTTTATTCAATGGAGGAGCAATGATGGACAGGACTCTTTCCAAGGAAAGCTGCTTCAGAAACCTGTTTTCCTAGCACCCAAAATGATCATACTGTAGTGGGCAGACTCACACTAACCAAGATGACAGAGAGTGTAGTCTAAACCAGAACACCAATTGATTCCTTTCTTATGGTATGTTACACTGTTAAGGGACTGAAGGTCTTTTATTTTATATAAGACATGTTTTAAGAGTACCTGTGGGAGAAAAATCATATTCAGATTTCTGGGTGAACATGGCCTCAGAAGAAAGGGAGTGGTAAAATGGCAACATCAGGTATGAGCCTATCACTGTAATACAAATACAACTACCACTGGTAGCCTTGGACTAGGGCAGCCTCTCTCCTAGACTAGGCTTGAAAGGGTACTGAGAATTTTTCCTTGATAACTGTATTATTCATCTATTGATGCATAGCAAATAATACAAACTTAGTGGCTTAAAACAACACACAATTATTATTCCACAATTGCCATTAGTTAGGAGCCTAGGTACAGCTTAAGTAGGTCCTCTGACCAGGGTCTGAGCTGGCCTGTGTTTCTTTATAGAGATTAGGGTGCACTTTGAAGATCACATGATTGTGGTACATTCAATTCCTTGAATTTGTAAGAGTGAGCTCCCGTTTTCTTACTGGCTGTCAGCAGGGGGCTCTTCTCAACTCCTAGAAGCTTCACTTAATCCCTTACCACGTGGCCCTCTCGCAGGCCCTTTCACAACATGGCAGCCTACTCATCACCTTTGACAAATAACTTAATCGAGTTATGCAACTATCCCTTAACATACACAAGCTCCACCTACACTCAAAGGGAGGAGATTATACAGGGTGCGTACACCAGGGGACTAGAATTTGGGGGACCAGCTTAGTATTCTTCCAATCATAACAACTCTCCTTGTTTCATATGGTGTAGCTTAATGCAGTGGCCCTTCCTTGTGGCTGCAGGGTGGTCTCATCTGAAGGTTTTTCCAAGTACAGATGTTTAGATTCTATTCTTAAAATTCAGATCCCCAACTGATGCAGGACTAGGGCATTTGTAATTTTAAGTTCCATAGGTGATTCTGATGATGATACAAGTGGCAAATAGTTTGAGCGCCTTTCCTGTTCAAGCTCTGAAATCTGATCTATATGCATCTGAATCATGATTTTGAATCCATAATTTACTAATTATGTGACCTTGGGAAAGTCAATTAATCACTCTAAAACTTGGTTGCCTTATCTGTTAAATGGGGATAAAAAAGGATAATTTAATCTCTGGTTGCCACACAAAGTTTAATTAAGCCTATGAATGTATTATGGCTAGCATATGCCTGGCACATAGCAAGTGTTCAATTAATATAGCTATTATTATTTTATTATATGAATGACATATTTTCCTCCTTATGGGCACTGAAAGTTGGCAAGTTTGTACTAGTTGCCTATTCTATTTCTTTAGGGAGTCTATATAGACAGCAGATCTCTCCTATCATAGGATGTTTAAGAGTTTTATAGTTTAGCTCACAGATAGTAATCTCATATTCAAATTTTGAATATGGAGACAGAAATTAGGCAAATCATTTTTACCTTCAAGTCATGTGTACAGTGAGATTTGCCATTACAATGGTATTGGGAACGCCTAGCATCTCAAAAGCATCATAGTCATAGTCACCGCAAGCCTTACAGCTACTAACTGTTTTTTACCCATTTGTTCACAACATGTAGACCTGACTTCTTATTTTTATCTAAGCCTAGTATGATAATAGAGATTATTTGTGTAAACAGTGAAAGAAATTTCTCCCAACGCACTAATTGGTTTCATTTCTACTGCAACCGTATTGAAGACCAAAAGAAAAACTGGCCTGCCTTATCAACAATATAAAATCTTGCTATATTGAAATCATACCAAAAGCTGCTCATTCAGATCAGTATTCTGCTTGAATGTAAGGCAAATGTTTTTCACCCTGTGAAAGTCAATTTTCAAACACTTAGCAAAGCACATATTTCTTTCGAAGGCATTGCAAAACAGTGTTATTCTCTCTTGTGGATACACAATAAATACTTATTTGACTGGCAGAAGTTTTGACTGTGACGGAAGCCCATACTCCCCAAAAAATTAAAAATCTATTTTGATACCTATAGTCCCGAGATCATTCTTGGCTAGACTTAATGTAGGAATTCTGCCACAGATGTTGTAACTGTGAGAGGTAAATCAGCATAAGGGGAATGGCACTATAGTAGATACCAGGTATCTGAGACTCAGGTTCTAGCTTCAGCTTGGCTATCTGCTAGCTGGGTCAAATTAGGAGAAATATTTGAACCTTTCAGAACTTCAGTTACTTGTTATACAAAATGGGGAAATGCTTCCTGCCCAAGCGGTTTAGAAGATTATCATGGAAGTCAAATGATAGTGGGTCTGAAAAATTCTTTGTGGAATGTAACACATTTTGTGAATGTTGCTACTGATGATGATAACTGAAGAGGACTACAACAATCATGATGATTTTAGGGAGATTTCAATAAACATGATAAATGCCATAGAGTTGATTTTTCTCCATCAAGCCAAAGTGATAGTGGAGGTAGCTTAGATAATTTTGCCCATGCACATCACACATAAGAACATGCTTTCAGTGTTGAACCATGTTTGACTCTAAAAAAAGGAATTTTTCATCATGTGGGAAGGGCTGATAGGGGATACGTTTGGGGCTGGTACAACTTTTCATGTGCCTGTCCTAAGGTGGAATGAATTCTATGCGTTCACCAAATTTTTATTTTCTTCATGAGAACACAGGAAGATAACATTATCCATAACTCCCTTCCCCTCCTTCCTTACATCTAAAAAAGACCATGTTACTGAGTCTTGGGCAACAAAATGTGTATGCCAGTGATGTACATCACTTCCATTTTGGCTTCTAAAATCCTTTGTACAATCTTCCATGCTTTTGTTCTCCACCTCCTCCCTCTCTCCTTGTGACTGGAAATGGAAGACTCTGACATGATAGTCATGAATTATCACATGGAGAAAGCTTCCCAGTAGGAACAGCTTTGGATGTGTACTAAGGGAGAGATAAGTATTTGCTATAGTAAGACACTCACATTTTTCAGATTGTTATACCAGGTAACATTTATTACCCTGATTGACATAAATCCTCAAACTTCATAGCTTGTGCCACATTTTTGTTGCCCTACCTTTGACAAATATTAGACTGATACTTTGTTAATAATATTTTTCCCCATAGTAAATCTCAAAGTTAATTGTGTTTTTGGAAAAATATAGTTCATATTATCTATTAATGTGTTCAATCAGGTCATATTCTCAGAGAGCAGAAAATCATAGAACTTTAAGTGTGGAAATTTACATTCATCTAGTCATTTATCTTCCCTGAAAACATGCACATGCACACACACATAAAAATTTGGGGGTATGGCTGCCACTATCATGCCAAAGAGAACAACAAGTCTTATTAATAAATAGCTTAAAAGAACTCTCGTTGAGATACTGAGATTCATAACCAGTGTCAATTTGCCAAGAGGCTACCTCCATCTATTGTGTGACCTTGAAAAAATCCCTTAATTTATCTGACCTTCAGTTATTGATTTTTAAAATTAGGGTCCTGTCTTCTTCACAGGTGGTTATGAGAGTTAAATGTAATAATATATATAGAAACAGAAAACCATAAATGCACTTCTAAATGCCAAGTATTTTAATTATTCATCAATAGTTGTCTTCATGTGATGTCATGTAAGTTTGTCTAGATCCATGGTCAAGAGTGGTTTCGATTCTGTATTTAATGCAGACACCAACTCATATAATGAACCACTCCCTTTTGTTCATTGGAAATTTCCAAATCAACTTAGAATAAAATATCCAAAAGCAAGCAAATAAATTTACTACAAGATAAGAAAACCTTATAGTGTAGTGGACATAAGAACAGACTCTGAATTTGGAATGATTTGGTTTCATCTGTAGCATCACTTGTTACTTGTTTTGTGATCTTTGACAAATTATTTCTCCCCTCTGTGCCGCAATTTCCTCATATGAAAAGTGCATATAATAATAGTCTTCATCTTATAGGATTGTTGTGAGGATTACTTGTTGAAATATATAAAGTGCTTAGCATATTGTCTGGTACAAATTAAATATATATCATAACACAGCATTATATTTGGGTTGGATTTACTGTTTTCCATCTATCCTCCAAATTCTGGATTAAAAGTTACTTGCCATATTACTGAATGAAAAACTTGCCCTACTTATCACAATGTGAGGGATTCTCCTTACCTTGCCATTTAATTTTCATTGAATTTACAGTAGGCGCAATTCAATACAGTTCTTCAAACCATGCCATAATTTTTATTGAACTCTAAAATATATCCTAATAAATTGAGATGGCTTCACATGGCAAGGGGATTCTGAAAGATGGCTGCAGTATCCTGTAATATCACAGCTATTAACATTGACCTGAAGCACATCTCTGGAAAGCACTGTTTTCCCAGTGTTAACACCTGCTGTCACCAGCAGAGCACTCATGTTTGAATCAGACAGAACATGTGTTGCTGCTGCCTCTGCACCTGGCACACACTGAGCGCCCTTCTCTCTCTTTCCAGGTATGTACATTCACATATTTAAGACTTCATAGGAGCAAAGATGTCATAAATAGATACACATCATTACACTTTCTCTTTTAAATAGCCCTATAACAGTGACCTTTTTCTGTTCTCATAATATGAAAAAAATTGAAGACAGTAGAAGTGATTTATATTCCTAGCATGAGAAAAGTAAAATGAGAAAAGGGTAGATATTCAAAAATCTTATATTACTAAGAAAAAACAATATCGCAGAAAGAAAGGCCATTTTTATTCTGCATTTAGAGGTCTATTTTAAAACTAATAGCTATGGTTAGCTGAATAATGACCCCCCCAAAAGGTGTTCATGTCCTAATCCCTGGAACCTGTGATGTCACCTTACATAGCAAAAGGGACTTTACAGATATGATTAAGGACATTGTCATGGGGAGATTATACTGGATTATCTAGGTGGACCAGATTTAATCACAGTGTCCTTATTGGAGGAACACAGAAAAGTCAGGAAGAGAAGGCAATGTGTTGCGGGAAGCAGAGATTGGAACAATGCATCCACAAGTCAAGGAATGCTGGCAGCTTCTAAAAGCTGGAAGAAATAAGAAATAGATTCTCCCCTGGTGCCCCCAGAAAGAATATGTCCTGCTTAATACCTTGATTTCAGCCCTGTAAGACTCATTTCCAACTCCTAACCTCCAGAACCATAAGAGAATAAATAGTGATCGGTTTAAGCCACTAAACGTGTGGTATTTTTTTACAATAGCAACAGAAAAATTAATACAATAGGTAATATCTGAAAGAAAAGAATAAATAATGCAAATTAAAGGAAAACCCCAGATTTTTCTAGAAAAATATGTCTTTATTCTTCATTTCCAACTTCTCTACTCCCATTATCTGTTGAGCCACTTCATATATACCACTTCCCCAAACTAGCTCTTAGCAAGGTAAGTAATAATTTCCACTTTCCCAATAAGACAGGTAACTATTTTATCCTGACTTTACTCAACTCATTAGCAGTATTTTGGTTGATGATTCCTTGTCTTAACACTTTCTTGTTTATTTATTCCCCTTCCTCCCTCTTGTTTCTGCACAATCTTTGCTGTTTCCCCTTTATCTCCCTGATCTCTGTATGTTGGAGTGATCCAAGACTCAGTCCTTAGACTGTTTTTGTTCTATCCATGTTAATTTCCTAGGTGTTCTCAATTAATCCTACTTATTTAAATCTACTTTTGTTGAAGAATTCCTATTTTATATATCTGGCAACACTGCTACGTTGAACTTCAGATGCCCACGTTCAACTGCCTATTGACAATCTTCATTTAAATGTCATGATAAATTATATTTTATAAAAAATGGTAATAGCAATATTTCCAATCTCACATATTCTACTAGAACCTTTGGAATCTTCCCATTCCCTCATCCAGAGGTGGTGTCTATTTCTTCTGTATTTGAACCTGAATAGACTTTTGGTATGCTTCCACAAAATTAAATGGCCTAATAGATGTTGTGTAACACCTAAGGTCAGGTAATAAAAAGAAATAGATGGTTTGCTTTCCTCTTTCTCTTGTTACTTTTGTCCTTTTAAATCAGCCACCATGCTTGAGAAAGCCCAGGCTACATGAAGAGGTCACTTGCAATTGCTCTGGCCGATGGTCACAAGCGAGGTCCCTGATGACAGCTGGAATAAGTTACTAGACATAGGAGTAAGTAAAGTTTGAGATCATTCTAGCCCCACATCATTGAGCTATTCCAGTTAACACAGTGGAACAGAGATAGGCTAGGCCCACCAAGCCCTACCAAATACTGGACTTTTGGGTGAAATAAATGTTTTAAACCACTAATTTATGGATTTTTTTTGTCCAAAAGCAAATCATAAGCATCTGGAACTTAACTTGTACAAGCTGAATTCCTATTCTTCCTTCCATGCCACATACACCTGGCCTTACATAACCTTCCCCATCTTAGTGATGACTTCGTCCTTCTAGTTGCTCTGTCCAAAACAATTGGGGTCACCTTTGACTTCATTGTCTTTTCCATCCCACATCTAAATTGTAAGCAAAATTTTTCAGCACTACCTTCTGAGTATTGCAATATTCAACCCCTTCTCATTACTTCCACTGATACAACCTTGTCCAAACTACCATCATCTCTCATCTCATCTCAGATTTCCAACTGCTTTCACTTATGTCCCTCTGTTGTCTCTTCTCAACATAGCAGACAGAATGATCATTTGTAAAGTTAGGTCAGATCCTGTCATTGTTCTGCTCAAAATCCTTCAATTACTCTACACTTCACTAACAGTAAAAGCCACAGTCCTTCCTGTAATGGACAAACCCCACAAGATTTACAATCCCTTCACTCTCATCTACTTCTCTGAATTCATCTCCCACTATGCTTTCCCTTGATCATTGTACCTCACCACATAGACCCTGCTGATGCTCTTTTAATTCTCTAAGAACCCTCCTCCCTCAGAACCTTTGCATGTGCTCTTTTCTTGCCTGCAAAACTCTTCATTTACTTCAGTTCTCTGCTCATTTATCATCACATTGGTGGCAAATATATAGAAAAATAACAATTGCCCATTCTTACCCTAGTACTCTCTGTATTTATCTTACCCTGTGCTAGTTTTATCTGGATCACTTAAAATAAACATATAATACGTTTTACTTATTCATTTATGTTCACCTTTCCCTTCCCCACTAGAATATAAGATCCACAAAGCAAGATCTTGGCATTATTTGCTGCTACATACCTAGTGTACTGCATCCCTAGCTACTCTATCTCCCTTGTCTTGCTATCTTCTAAGCTGCTCCTAGATATGGCATTCACTATTTGTCCCTGCCTACTTGTTTCCCTACAACAAAAGTGAAAATATCTCCTCCAAGCTCAATTTTTAATTGAGTCTGCCCTGACCGTCAATCCCTCTGCCCTCTGAATGAAGACTCTGGGCTCTGCAAGACATAGGTAGTTAAAAAACACCAGTTGCCAAATATTATCTCCCTAGTGCCAGTCACCCGCCATCACATGGTGATTTCTATTCCTATTACCTTATCTGAGATTGTGAGCCCAATGGGGAGACAATTCTTCAACCCTTTTTTTGTGTAGGAAACATTCTAGAGCTTTTTTTCAATTTAGTAAACATGAAATTGTAGTAAGATTCTTTCTGATGTATATTGGTATTAGATGAAAAAAATTCAATACGCTGATCTGAAAAGCAAGGAGAAATATAAAACCCCTGCCCTGAAAATCTAGTAGAGTTTTCGTGAGGATCAAAGGAGTTAATACAGTTGAAATTACTTTGAAAACTTCATAAACCATGTAAATGTAAATGGAGATAATCATATTATTAATGAAATATGTGCATAATCATTGCATATTCATGTCTAACCAGGCAAGGATGAGTGACTGTCAAAAAATTAAAGGGATTTTTTTCCCTTTTAGGGAATTTTTTCTTTTGATGTGTCCTGAGACCAATCTATGTTTCAGCTGCTAAACCTAAACTGATGAAGACTCTGCTAGAAGTCACATTTTTTCATGATTCTTTTAAACTGAGATAGCCTGAGGGATAAGTACAGGGTGTCAATAAATACACTTTCTTCATTTTTGATGTAATAAATAATTTGGTTGATATAAACTTCAATCACAAAACATTTAGGCTGGAATAGCCCTCTAGAGACAATTCAGCCCATTATCAAACTTCTCAGGAGAATTTCAGTTCAGGTTGTGCCTAAACTAAGAATAATCTGATGGTCTGGGCCATTAAAAAGACATCTCATAGAGTTATGTGAGTAAGCAGAATATTTCAATGATGGAGAAATGTTCTGGACATGATTCACCCAAGGCTGAAGTATCGTTAGAGTTTAGACCATGTTGATTATCTTTAGGATTCTCTTACAAATTATTTAGTGAATTGTCACTCTCAAGAAGTTATCTTTTAGAACTTAGAATCTGGAGCTAGATTTCCCTTATTGGATTCATAATTCTTCCACTTAATAGCTATGACTTTGGGTAAGCGATTTAACTTCTCTGTGCCTCAATTTACCCATGCCTGAAATGGGTATATTAATAGTATTTATCTCATAGGAGTCTTATGAGAATTGAATGAGTTAATCTATTTGAAATGCTTAACAGATAGATATTCAGTAGGCAATCAATAAGTATTTTTGAATAAATGTATGAAGTCTGTGTTGTTTCCATTGTGTTTTTTTTGTTCATACTTTGATGTTTGTTTTGTTTTTCCATTAAAATTATTCATATTAGTTTTCCTATACCCAGAAGTGGAATTGTGGGATCATATGTTATATTTATCTCCTTTTTTTATGCCAGATAATGTCAATATGTTTTTTCAAGTTGTAACAATCTAAACCCCTACCAGCAGAGTATGAGTTTATTTTGTATTACATCCTGGTTAATCCTTTTTGTTGTCATAGACTTTCTTTACAATTCTGTGAATGTGAAAAGTGTCTGTTTGTGGTTTTTAATTATTTGTATCTGTTGATGGATAATGATGTTGAGTATTTTCTAAATATAAAAATATTTACTGACATCTTCCATGAAATAGATATTTATGAATATTGTACATTTAAAAAATTTACCTCAGGAAGAATTTCATTCATATTTCACATTGAACATTTATTGAATTTCAATAGTGGTTTGTTTTCCTCGTTGATACAGTGATGAAAGAAACAGAAAAATCTTTTTGAAGAACCCCTGTCTTATGGAGCTTACTTTCACATGGGTCAGAAAGAGAATAAGAAATATAAATAAATAAATTTTAGTTATCCAAAATTAGATAAATATACAGTATATTCATGCACTTAAATGTTATACAGCTTTGAAAATCCAACTATATACCTCAACTAGAATCTCAAAAAATATATTTATTGAAACAATGAACTCCAGAAGAATTTAGTCAATTCCATTCCATTAAACAAATTTTAAAAATAGGTAAAAACAATCAGTATATAAGTTTTTAGAGTAGATATCACATATGTGCTAAGATTATAAAGTTAGCAAGGGGATGCTTACCACAAACTCAGGACAGTAATTACTTCTGGGTTGGAAGGAAGAGGATAGAGAAGAAAGATCAAATACACTGCTTATGCTCTATTTCTTAAGCTGAGTAGTAGGTACATAGGTGGCCATGTATTCAGAGTATTTTGAAACCAGATTATGTGTACCTTTTGTGTCTTTGATATGCTTCATAAATCAAAAAAAAATCTTCAACTTACAATGATAAATGTATCACTAAACAGTGGAAAATATCTTCAAAGAAAAAAGTTCATTGGGATATTGACTGGATATTAAAACATAATCAATTTATATTCTGACTTCATATAAAACACCAAAGTAAGTTACAGATGAGTTAAAAATCAAATCATAAGAAATTTATAAGTTTGAATTTACTAGGTTTAGACTGTTTATGCTTCCAAGATTCAAATGGTATAAGAGGGAATCAATAACTATTGATGAATTGAATGTCCAGATAGCCATGCTTGCTATTCTAACAGGTAACACAGTGGATGTGCCAAAGAGCAGGCTTGCCTGTTATTTTGTAGAGATGTAAAGTCATGCTGTATATTTTCACATCAAATGTGCAGTGCATTTTAAACTTAGAAACGTTCTGCTATGCTGCATCCTTCCTTATCACAAAAATGGAGGTAACAAATTAAAGATAGTTATACTGACTGCCTGACTACTGAAATTCTCTCTCTTTAACAAGACAAAAAATTAATACATAAAACTAGTTGCTATTTGAAATGCTTATCCTTGAGGAATTCTGAATTTTCATGTAACTAGATAGGATGACTTATCAATTTAAGGCAGCATAAGTAAGTTTAGATAAGTTTGGGTGAAATTATCCCAGTTAGGAAATACAACTTTAAGGTGTATTATCCTTTATATACAACATTACCATGAATTATACACCTGCACTGAGAGCAATGTATAACTCTTAAATTCCATGACTATTTTTACAAGAGGACTGTATTGTAGATTTATACCTTTGTATGACTCAGCATAAAGGAAATATTTTCCTAGACTTGAAGCCAAGAGGCAGTTCCTGAGGTAATAGGAAATGTGAATTTAAGCAAATACAGGTTGATAATAGATGTGACATGTCAAAATGCTTATAACCTTTAACTTCTATTAAAACAACTATTCTGCAGTCATTCTTTACATTTTCCAAAAACCTTCTGATTAATCTAGAAATGTTAGATTTCTTTTGCAAAGTCAGTATTGGGCTTTATTTATCACACGCGATACAAGTTTGAAATGTTCCCTCATGGGCTCATTAAATTCATCTGCAACTGCTTTCTGAATCTTTTTGTTGAAATATGCACAACATTTCAAAGTAAAGGAGAGCTAGCAGAAATAGCAAAGTATGGAATAGTAGGGAAGTCTGGTTTTCTATAATTCAACTGAGGTCAAGAAACCTTGGTTTCTTTCACAAGAGCTTCATGACTTCATAAATGTGGTGACATAATGCAAGAAAATCAAACCATGTAGGCATGTCAAGCAGCAGGATATTTCAGGTAGGCATTGACAAATTTCCTCAGTAAACCTTCTGGAAAATGCAGTTTCAGGAGATTGACAAAAGAGAATGTATTATTTTGGGCAGTGGATACTTTAAGTGGTAAGACTATTGCTCAGTAATAAGGATGGAAAGTGTTGCCTTTATCCCTTTTCACACAATATTTTGTTCTATAGAATGATATGAGAGGTAATATGAATTAAACCAGGGGTCAACAACTTTTTCTATAAAGGCCTAGATAGTAAATATGCTTAGTTTTTATTAGCCATCAGGTCTCTTTAACAACTACTCAACTTTGCCAGTGTAGCACAAAAGCAGCCATAGAAAATATGTAAATGATAGATGTGGCTATGATTCAATAAAATGATATTTAATAAGACACGTGATAGGCAGGATTTGGCCCAGGTGCCTTAGCGTGACAAACCCTGGAATGAACTATTAGAGTGGAATCAACCCAAACTCAAAGTGTCTAGACTCAAGAAAAGATAGATTATAATAAAAATAACAATCAGTAGCAAAAATTGTTAATGATTGTTGTCAAGTATCATGAATGGGCAAGAAGCATCTTTACAAATCTGTACAATTTTCTCTATTAAATGTGGAATTCAAACACTCAACTAAGTACAATGTTTAAAACTTTATTATCTATTATTTATGATGCCCACAAAGAGGAAAACAAGCTCTAATATCCTGGGTCAAAGCTTGGCAGCCATATGAATATGTAGTGTCTATTAATAAGTGTTGATAATAAAAAGCTGCAGAGATTGAGAGGACACCAGTCAAAACAAAGAACATAAAAACACTGAGTCTAATTAAATCATAAAGAAAAGTAAAAATTATGCAGAGACTCATTATGTTGTGGAAAATATATTCTACTAAAATTTTAAAAGAGAGTTCCAACACATGGATGGCTCATACTTTATAATAGGCTCTATTTAGAGAGATAAACCATGATCCTCATAATACCCTTTGTTGTTTATGAAAAGATCACATTTCAAAGCACAGGAGGGGACCTCAATGGGTTGTATTGTTCAACCTTTTATCTGCAGTCAGGATTAATTAGGGTAATAGCTAGCATGTACCCAGTGCCTACTCTGTGCCAGGAATTTTCCACATAATATCTCGAATCCTCGCATCCTTTTAATCACAACTCTGCTACTTACTACCTTTATGACCCTGGGCAATGAACTCAATCTCTCTGGACTGCTGTTTCTGAAATGGGTCCTCTGGAATCAGCCAGTCATCACTCCATAGAAGTCTGGGTGAAGCAGCTGGAGAAAAATGTATTATCTTTTGAAGGATTTGTTATGATTGACTTAGAAACCACACTAACTATCTAAGAATAAAATGTACAGGGAAAATATGTTGAATCTACAAAACTTGTTGAAATACTGAAGAAATTTGGGTGCCAAATGTATACCTCATCTGGAAGGTCATTTGACCTAGGTCAGTCTTGGAGACCCAACACCTCTTGTCCACAATGGATGCCAGAGACTGTGGGAAGAAAAAGAAAGAAAGATAAATTGCATTTTTTCCCTACTTTGCTTGGCATAATAGACTGTAGAATGCAGTGGCAATGTCACCTCATTTAACCTTGAAAATCTTTCACTGTGTTCTGGACGTAAGCACTCAGGATGTGCTAATAAGTGACATTCAAGGACTTGTCTCTGTTGATATTTCTTCTATAACATCACAGGAATATCATCTTTACTTTGTAGTCACCTCTCCTCTCATAATCAGGAGCCTAGGAGCTGTAACACAGTATTGGGGGCATGTTATTATTTACCAGTTAGACGTTTGATGTAGTTTCATATACTGCTAGTTTCATGTCTCCAGCATTAAGTTCTCACAAGACATAGACCATGACCTTTGCCTCTTCTGGAATCCTGGTGCTTAACTCTGTACTTGGCAAACAGTTGCCATTCAAGTGAGGCTCTTTTTTTTTTTTTTTTTTTTTTTTGTCCTTCATCTTTTCTATGAAAGACATTGTGTAAAGCACTAGAAACACAATGTAGAACAAAATAAGTCATAATTCTTGCCATCATAAATAGCTGTTATATTGTAGTAAGGAGATGGATACCAGTTAAATAATAATACAGATAAATTTAAAATTGCAGTGTGATAAGTATTATCAGGGATCGGTGTAAAGCAGGAATGTTGAGAATGGAAAATTAGATGTCTCTGACCTTCAGGAGTTTCTAGTCTAGAGCAAGTCAAAAGATAATCATGAGAAACAGTGATAAGTTCAGGGTTGAGGAAAGAACATGATATTGTTAGATCCCAGATGAAATACAGGACACCAAACCCTCTGGCAGTCAGTCAGAGAAGGCTATCAGAGGAGTAATGCTTTGGCTGACTTATGAAAATATGAGTAGAAACAAAATTAGGTGGGATGGAGAAAGGAGTTTCAGAAAGACTGAAAAACATGGAAAAAAGGGTGGAATTTGGAAACCATGTGACGTGTGTGGGCAATTGCAATCATTTCAGAGTTGCCAATGGATGGCCTTTGAGGATGGATCTGAGAAGATGTTTCTGGAGAGGATGTTAGAGACCAGATTTTTAAGGGCTCCCTCTATATTCTGAGGTTTCTGAAAAGAATGGGGAAATTTAAAAAAGGCTTTTAAACAAAGGATTGATATAATAAGCTTTGATTTTTTAGATAAATGATGATGACAGCTTTATGAAAATTGAATTGAAAATGTCCCAGACAAAAGATGATGAGGGCTGCTGCTCAAGTGGCCAATGTAGTATAAATATGAACAATATGACAATACAAAACATTAAGAGAGGTCAAATTTACAGGATTTGGTGATTGTTGTTTTGGGGGAGGGGGAGAGAGAGAGAGAGGAGAAGAACAAGCAGAAGAAGGAGGAGGAGGAGAGGAGGACAAGAACAAGTAGGAGGCAGAAGGGAAAAGGAGGAAGAAGGAAGAGAGAGGAATAAAGAAGAAGGAGAAGGAAAAAGAGAGGGTATGGGTAAGGATAAATGAGAGGAATGGATGAAAAACAACAGGATGACTGGTGATATCGGTGAGAAAGAGAATATTCAGTGACAGTTCAGAAGAAGGATAATGTAGCAGATTTAATCTCAGGCTTTGGAAAGAGGTCACTTTGATTATTTATAGCCCAGCTGTGCCAATTATTTTCTGTGAGACCCTGGTTAAGGCATTTAATGCTCTTTTGCCTCAGTTTTCTCATCTGTAAAAGGGAGATCTCATGGCTTTGCTATTGAGAATAAATAGGTTAATGTATATAAAGTTTTCAGAACCACAGCTCTCAATAAGTAACCTATAAATGTAAACTGTTTTTATTCTTTAGGAAATAAAATGTACTTGTTTGGGTTTGAATATGCTGATATTTAAATGTCTTTGGTATACCTATTTGAAACAATTACATCTGCTTTTACTCACCACTGTATCCCTGGAAAAGTGCCCTGTTCATAGCAGGAATTTAAGATGTATTTGTTAGACAAATAAATAAATGAGTAAATTCATAAGATATAGACTAGACAATTAGATATGCATCTGAAATCCATGAAGAAGTTAGGGATGGAGTAGTAGATGTGGTAATGTGGGCCATGGGACTGGCTGAGATTCTCCAGAAAATTCCTTTAAGATAAGGAGAGCACAGATAAATTATTTAATCCTAGGAGATAGTAGCATTTAAGAGTCAGAGGTCACAGGAATAAAAAAATATAAAGAGTATCAATAGAGCTCAGATAAGAACCCGGTAAATATGGTATCCAGAAGCTAAAATAGAGTTTCCATGATCTATTTATAATTATTGTCAAGTATTGCAACATGGTTTAGCAAGTTAGACCATAAACTTTCAAGCCATTCTTTGCTCCCCTAACCCCTCAGCAGATTTTATCCCAACCTCCGCTATGCTACCTCTACACTTCATACATATGATTACTCCTTCTCTGCAAACAGCACTGTATGTCTACCTTCCGTCACCATATTTTGAGCCACTTGAAGGAAAAGACCTGGTCTTATACATCTGTATGTTTCTGGTATCAAGCACAGTCCTTGGAATATAATAGAGGTCTGATTGAATTCATCTTAAATGAACTATGTTGATTATATGTCACTAAACTAACTTGTCTCAGGGACATGATTTTTTTACATGAAAAACAAATAGCATTATTATTCATGCATATTCTAACTCCCACAAAACTGAATAGCTGAAAGGAAGAGTCCAAAAGTAAGGGGACCAATGCCCTGTGCTACACTGAAATTTTATTTTCACTTGCTCATCCTATTGGGCTTTGGGGGGAGAATTCTCCACTTGGAATAAGCTTCAGAAGTGTTCAGTTTAAATGTCATGAACCTGATGAAAGCTAGCATCTGAACAACTTATTTGAACTTGACAGACACTCCATCAAGAAGCATTTAATAGGCACACTCACCAGCCACCTTGCAGATGCAGAGAAGATAGTATTTCCTCACTTAGTGACAAAATTATACCCCAAGAATAGTTTACTTATTGGTGGTTTCTGTTCATATAAGCATTTTTAATACCCACTATTAGACTATGATATCTTTATGGTCAGAAACCACATCTTGTTCATCCTTATATCCCCATCACCTAACAGTAACTGACAACTATTTATTTCTTGGGAAATGTTCATTTAATTAATTATTAGCATTAAACTGCTTATTCTGTATATTAATTCAATGCAAAGATACGAAATAATGCAATTATTAAATGTCAGCCTTAGTTTAGAACACCCTCTTCTCTGTGGCATAGAAGAGAGCAAAGTCATACATTTGTTCACTTCAACTTAATGAAAATGACATGTTCACACACGTGCTTGTGTGGACTTATAGCAAGATGAAGGAAACAAAAGAACAAGTAGTAAGAACACGTTTTAAAAAGCAAAAACATAATGAAACATCTATGCACCAGTCTCACAGGGTATCTTATAATTAGTATTCCCTGAACAATTGTTGTTTGAGCTGCGCAGCAGAGGTGTGGGTTGTTAAATGGTTGCAAAAGGAAGCTTAATTGACTTCATTTCTAAAAGTCTATCACAGTGAATATAAATGATAACTACTTGAACAACCCTTAGATGAGTTTGACTAATTTTAGCTGAGTTTATTTTAAAAGTTCAGTCCCATAATAATTGCTATTTAAATCTAAATGACACAGTTTGAGTAAGGAAGACTAATAACTCACTTTTAACATTTTTATTTTTTAAATTAACATTCTACTAAGCGAGGTATCCCAAGAATGGAAAAACAAGCACCACATGTACTCACCATCAAATTGGTATTAGCTGATCAACATTTAAATGCAC
>NW_012156284.1:6080060-6092567 GCF_000956105.1 Propithecus coquereli
TATATACAATGAAATAGGTTTGGTATACAGTTCTATGAATTTTAACACATATATAGATTTGTATAACCATCACCACAGTCAGGATACAGAGCAGTTATTTCACTTCCCAAACTGCCTGGTGCTACCCATCTGCAGCTATACCATCCTCTTACCCCAACACTTGATAAACATTAATTTGTTCTACACAGCTATAGCTTTTGTCTATTCAAGAATGTTATACAGTTGGTTATCCAGTTTTCCCAGCACCATTTATTGAACAGAGATTCTTTTCCCCAGTGTATATTTTTTTCTACTTTTTCAAAGATTAGATGACAATATGAGGATGGTTTAATATCTGGGTTCTCAGTCCTGTTCCAAAGGACTACATCTCTGTCCTTGTGCCAGTATCATGCTGTTTTGATTACTATATGCTTATAATAAAGCATGAAATCTGGTAGACTGATGCCTCCCAACTTGTTCTTTTTGCTTAAAATTGCTTTGGCTATATGAGGTCTTCTCTGGTTTCATACAAAACATAGAATTATTTTTTCTAGATCTGTAAAGAATGATAATGATATTTTTATAGGGATTGCATTAATTGTTAATTAATTCTAATTCTAATAATTTTTAACAATATTGATTGTTCCAATCCATCAGCACGGTAGTGTTTTCCATCTGTTTACATCTTCTACAATTTCTTTTCTCAGTGTTTCATAGAAACTGGATCCCCACCTCTCACCTCTCACAAAAAACAACTCACGATGGATAACAGATTTAAACTTGAGGCATGAAACCTTAAGAATTCTAGAAGAAAATGTTTGGAAAACTCTAATAGACATTGTCCCAGGCAAAGAATTTATGAAGAATATCCCCAAAGCAATCACAGCAGCAACAAAAATAAATAAATGATATCTGATCAAATTAAAAAGCTTTCACACAGCCAAGGAAACTATCATTAGAGCGAATAGGCAGCCTACAGAATGGGAGAAAATATTTGCTTTCTACACATCCTATAAAGGGGTGATAATAATAATCTATATAAAACTTAAGAAAATCAACAAGAAAAAATCAAACAATCCCATCAATTAATGGACAAAGGACATGAACCGAAACTTTTCAAAAGAAGACAGAATAATGGCCAAAAAAACATATGAAAAAGTGTTCAGCATCTCTAATCATCAGGGAAATGCAAATCAAAACCACAATGAGATATCACTTAACTCCAGTGAGAATGGCGTTTATAAAACTTCCAAAATAATGATGCTGGCCTGGATGTGGAGAGAAAGGAACACCCTTACACTGCTCATGGGACTGCAAATCAGTACAAACGCTGTGGAAAGTCATTTGGAGATATCTCAAAGAACTAAAAATAGAAATACCATTTTCTCCAGCAATCTACTAGGCATCTACCCAAAGGAAAAAAAGACATTCTATAATAAAGACATCTGCACTTGAATGTTTATGGCAGCACAATTCACAATTGCAAAGATGTGGAAACAACCCAAGTGCCCATCAATACATGAGTGCATTAATAAACTGTGGTATATGTATACCATGGAATATTACTCAACTACAAAATACATGGTGAACTAGCACCTCTTGTATTATCCTGGGTTTAGATGGAGTCCATCTTTTGAAGTGAAGTATCACAAGAATGGAAAAATGAGCACCACAAGTACTCACTATCAAATTGTTACTAACTGATCAACACTAAGGTGCTCATATGGAAGTAATATTCATTGGGTACCAGTCAGGTGGGTGGTGGGGGTGGGTAGACTTACAACTAATGGATGTGGAGCACACTGTATGGGGGAAGGGGACGCCTATAGCTCTGTCTTGGTTAAGGTAAAAAATTATATGTAACCAAAATGTTTACACCCTCATAATGTTCTGAAAATAAAAAAAAAAAAGAAGAGGCTGTAACTTAAACCCAGCGTTATGTTGTCATGCCCTCTTAACTTTATTTTTACCAAATAAATAATTAAAATTTTAAAAAAGAATGTTATATAGTTGGAATTATATGTGTAAATCCTTCTGATATTGACTTCATTCACTTGGCATAATTCCTTTGACGTTTTCCAAATTGTTGTGTGTATTGTGTGTGCGCATATTAATAGTTTTTTGTGTTTTGTTTTGTTTTTTGCTGCTGTGTAGTATTCCATTGCATGGTTATACTGTGATTTGTTTATCCATTCACCTATTAAAGGCCATCTGGGTTATTTCCAGGTTTTGGAGATGATCAATAGAACATCTATTACAATTTGTAAGAATTTGTATGAACATAATATTTTGTTTCTTTAGGGTAAATATCTTGCAGTGGAGTTTCTGGGTTATATGAAAGGTACATGTTCAACTTTATATAAAGTGCCAAACTGTTTTTCTGATTGGCTGTACCATTTTATATTCCCAGCAGCCATGAATGAAAAGTACAGTTTCTGTAAGCCATCACTAGCATTTAGTATTGTCACAATTTCTAATTTTAGGCATTCTAATATATGTGTGGGGCTATCTCATCATGGTTTTAATTTGTATTTCCCTAATGATGAATGATGTTGGACATATGTTCATGTGCTTACATGCCAGCCATATTTCTTTTTGGTCAATTGTTCCTGCAATTTTTTTTGACTAATTTTTTCTTAGTGTTGAGTTTAGTAACTTCTTTATACATTTTGGATGCAAATTATACATCACATATGTGATACATTTTTTGTATCTTGCCTTTTAATTCTCTTAACAGTGTCTTTCTCAGAGCAAATTATTTAAATTTGATGAAATCTGATCTAACAATTTTTTTTTTTCTTTTAGGGATTACGCTTGTGGTGTCATGCATGAGAACCCTTTGCCTAACCACAGTCATGAGTATTTTTCTTGTGTTTTCTTCTAAAGGAAGAAGTTTTACATTTTGTATTTGTGTCTATCAGTTAATTTTTATATTAAGTGTAAGGTTCATTATGTGTATACAGATGTCCAGTTTCATCAAAACCATTAGTTTAAAAGCATCCTTTCTCCACTGAAATGTTTTCTTTAGCTTTGTAAAAAATTAATAGACATATTTCTGTGTATCTATTCTCTACAATTTATTTTGCCTCTTTGATCTATACGTCTTTCGCTTAACTAATATCACATTGTCTCGGTTACTGTAGCTTTATAGTAAATCTTATAAGAGGGTAGTATGAATCCTCCAACTGTATTCTTCATTTTAAAGGTATTTTGGTTCATTTATTTCCCTTGTCTTTCCATATAAAGTTATTGTCAGTGGCACAGCTGAGCTAGAGAGAAATGACTTGCCAAGTGTTTAGGTTGATTAAAAAAAAACAAAACAAAATGAAAGTAATAGTCCAGGCTTTAATTACTTACTACTATAGTATAAGCAAGAAGCTAAACCAAAGAAAGGACTCACTTCTCCCTGTTCCATTTTCCCCCATGTAATAGCATACTGGGTAGTAGGTCAGGTGAATCAGCACAGACATGGTGGTCATCTCGCCATGGAAACAGAAGATTCTCTCTCTCTCTCTCTCTCTCTCTCTCTCTCTCTCTCTCCCTCCCTCTCTCTCATTCTCTAGATAGATAGATAGATATAGACATATAAAAACAATATACATGCTTCTATCCATCATCTATCTACCTACTGACAAAAAACTTCTGCAGTTTTATGGACTGAGGGCAGGGAAGGAAAGAAGGGGGAGGGGAAGTTCTAAGAGTGGAAAATTACTAAGTTAGAGTGAAGAAGAAGAGTACTTCAACATTTCTTCCTCCTCCTTTTCCTCATATGCAGAGGTGGCTGAGGAAGACTTTTACCAAATACCCCAGATAAACTAAGCTCTGAATAAAGGTGCCTGAGATAGGGATGAATATATACCTAAATGCATGGCTAGCCAGAGGGAGTATGTTGAGGTATGAGTCTATGACTCAACTCCAGTTAGAAACTGCAAGGCATCTGCTGTGCACCAAATCTGGTGTGAGGGATCAGTTTGTGTGGGAAAGCTTGCCAAGTAAAGCCTTTGTAATTGCCTGTGGTCAGGCTATAAAAATCACACATACGATTTTGACCTGGACCCATACTCCTCAGTCATGAGTCAGTTTATTACAGGAGTCTGTGCCAGAAAAAATGGTGATTGATCCATAGTGACGGCAAGTCAGGATTATGTGAAGTCAAATGATTCTAAAGATGTTTTATGGGCATAAGTAGCACAACTTTGAAATGAATTGAATACAGGTGGGTGTAGCTATTAAGATAATGAAGAAAATCAAAGAAACTTTATTTATGGAAAAAGCACATGGGAATATAGTAGTATACTTTGATGAAGTCGAGAAGACTAGAGGAGAAGCAGACTTTGGGGAAAATCAAGATCTTAATGTTTAAAATACATATTGGAGAACTATTTGGAAATGTCAGGGAAGCAGTTGGATATTTGTGCCTGGACTTCCAGGGTGAGAATCACGCATGAAGTTACATTTTGGAAGTCTTTGTCTCATAAAGAGCATTTGGAAATAAGGTTTCAGAATTCACTTGTTGATAGCCAGTATTTAAAGCTTTGGAACTGTATAAAAAATAATCCATGCGGAGGATTTAGATAGAGACTGAAGGCCAAGGACAGAGCCCTAGAGGACTCCAACATTTAGAATTCAGGAAGACGAGGTGGCAGCAAAAGAAACCAAGAATTGGCCAGTTAGATATGAGGAAATCCAGACTATTATGATGTCCCAGTAGTCAAAAAATATTTTGTACAGGAAAGCGATATCTTAAAAAGCTTCTGCTCACCCAAATAAACTATCACAAGAGCAAACAGACAGCCTACAGAATGGGAGAAAATATTCACATGCTACACATCCAGTAAAGGGCTGATAAGCAGAATCTATTTAGAACTCAGGAAAATCCGCAAGCAAAATCAAACAACCCTATCAAAAAGTGGGCAAAGGACATGAACGGAAACTTTTCAAAAGAAGACAGAATAATGGCCCATAAACATATGAAATAATGCTCAACATCTCTAATTATAAGGAAAATGAAAATCAAAACCACAATGAGATATCACTTATCTCCAGTGAGAATGGCCTTTATCAAAAGTCCCAAAACAATAAACGTTGGCATGGATGCGGAGAGATAGGAACACTCATACACTGCTGGTGGGACTGCAAACTAGTACAACCTCTATGGAAAGCAATATGGAGATACCTCAAAGAGATACAAGTAGATCTACCATTTGATCCAGCAATCCCATTACTGGGCATCTACCCAAAAGAACAAAAGTCACTCTATAAAAAAGACATCTTCACTCGAATGTTTATAGAGGCACAATTCACCCAAGTGTCCATCAATACATGAGTGGATTAATAAAATGTGGTATATGTATACCATGGAGTACTATTCAGCTATAAGAAACATGGTGATGTAACACCTCTTGTATTTTCCTTGGTAGAGCTGGAACCCATTCTAGTAAGTGAAGTATCCCAAGAATGGAAAAACAAGCACCACATGTACTCACCATCAAATTGGTATTAACTAACCAACACCTAAGTGCACATATAGGAATAACATTCATCAGGCATCGGGAAGATGGGAGGGGACAGAAGGGGATGGGTATATACATACATAATGAGTGTGATGCCCACCATCTGGGAGATGGACACGCTTGAAGCTCTGATTTGGCAGGAAGGGGGGGCAAGGGCAATATACATAACCTAAACATTTGTACCCACATAATATGCAGAAATTTAAAAAAAAGATTTGAAAAAATGTTCAAATATTGCTGAGAAATACTATAAGAACAGACAAATGACCATAGAATGGGGCAGTATAGAGGCCATTGGTGACCTGCCAAAAACAGAATCAGTGGAGGAGGACAGAAAATATAAACCCACAGATAGAGCATTGAAGAAAGAATGTAAAATGAAGTGGTGGAGACAAGAGATTGCAGACACCTCTCAAAAAGCTTTACTGTGAAATGACAATAGGACAATTCCTGGAAGGGGTTTGAGAACAAAAAAATGTTTTTGCAGTTGCTGTTAATCAAAGAGTAAGAAATAGGACATATTTATATACTTATGCATATATTTCTGATTATAATAATCAACATAAGGGCAGAAATTTATAATGCATGTAAGAGAAGGGGGGGAGAGAGAGAAAGAAAGAGAGAGAGAGAGAGAATATTAGTGAGAACAGAAATAAGATCTTTTAGAAGTCAAGAGGGTGTGGACTCCAGTGCACAAGTGTTGAGGTTGGACCTTGATGGAAAGATAGTCACTTCATCCATTGTGTTACTAGCTGACAAGGGGGAAAGCAGACAAAATTGGTACAGAAAGCAGAGAGATAGCTTGATTGGTTTGCTGGCAGTGTCATAAGATAATTATCAGCTATGGGCTTCTATTTTCTTATTAAAATATAAAGTCAGGTTATTAGCTTAGTGACATGCTATATGAGATTTGAGGAGAAGCAATGTCAAAAGGTTGGCTTGGAAAGTAATAAAATAAAGCCACAGGAGAAGTGTTGTAGCAGGATGGCCAGCCAGTATTGGTGCCCATTTGAATTATGTGCATGTACTGCCCAACATGTTCTATCCATTATTGTGTATTTTTTAATCAAACAAATGGACTAAAGCTAAGCAACTCTTTGTACTATTTTAGACATTTCTTTTTCTGAGACATCACATATAGATTTAGCACATTTGTTTGGTAGCAACATTATATTCTGTACTGTGGATGGAGGCAGGTGATGTGGGAAAGATTTGAGAATAGAAGTGATTACTCAGAGGTTATAGTTCATGTGGAAACAACAAAAACAATTTATTCAATATTTTGAACATTCTTTCATTTCAGAAAATTATGCAATGTGTGCATACTATGGTGCATTTGGCCACTAGTGAGCTCCTGAATGTGTAATAATTGCTTTACATTAAGAGAAATCAGGAGTTCATGGGACCACATTGAAATGAGCTTTTAAAGTGAAGAGGATTACAATCTTTCTACATGTTTGCTAATTCAGTATTATGCAATTTTGACCGGATTTGTTCCCTACTGAATAGACACTCAGCATCTTGCAGCACCTGTGGTGGGAAATCATTCCGGCCTGCTGGCCTGCTTGCTTGCCTCCTGGCTTGTGTTTGCCCCTGTTTAGCTTGAGCTTTCCCTTTTTCTTTCTTTTTTTTTTTTATTTCAGCATATTATGGGGGTACAAATGTTTAGGTTACATATGTTGCCCTTGCCCCCCACTCCCCCCCTAAGTCCGAGTTTCAAATATGTCCATCCTTCAGGTGATGCGCATTGCACTCTTTGTGTATGCATATACCCGTCCCCCCGCCTCCTCTCCCCTCCCCCCTTTTTCTTGATAAAGCTCTTTGTTGCTCCATGCAAGGAATGTGACAGCTAACTGCTTATACTCAAAAGCTGTCTCTCAGACCTTGTCTCTCTTTTATATCTCTGTCTCTCTGTTCTTCTCTCCGTGTCTCTCCTATCTTTAATAAACACATCTTTCTCTGAGTGACAGGCAGAATAATTTAGCTCACCATAGTTAGCAGCAGTGCCCTTATTTTACTAGAATATAAAAATGTCAATGTCTAAATATACTGTTGAAATTAGGAAGTATGCTTTCCAATTCTTGACTCACTCTATCACTTTCTTGCTGTGGGGACTGCAGGGAACTGCTTGACCTCTCAGTTTCCTTTGGTTCAATGAAGGCAATAATTCTTGCCTTGCCTGCCAGATGTAGGTGAGTAATTAAGGGTTGGAGAGTTCTTTGAAATTTGGAAAGGAAGCTGCAAAGGCTAATAATTTGCAATATTCATGTAAAGTATTTGAAGTAATTTACACACAAAAATAAATTCTGTACTTTGAATGTAGAATATGAAACCATGAAAGTTAACATAAATTCATTTACAAATTCACAAGAAGATCCTGAAGTAGAGGCAGGAAGCTATATACTGCTGCCTTTTGACCCCTTTTCCTCTCCTAGACTTTGGTTTGTGAACTCTCTTCTAGACTCCCTCTCTGACACCTCACCTAAGCTATTGATTAGTGAGGTACACTTGAAAAGGAACAGGCTTTGGAACCTGCCAGACATAGTTACACACCTGATTCTACCACTTTCTAGCTGAAAATTAGGGCAAATGACTTGTTACATGTTTCCACTTCCTGTACCTCAGCTTCCTTATTTTATACAATGGCAATAATTCTTGCAACACAGAGCTTTCAATAAGAATTGCATGCATGCATGTGTGCAAGCATTTGTTGATGCTAGGACATCAACGAATTTCAAGGAATATTTCTTCCCTTTCATTCTTTGGAAAGAAGGTAAAAGGACAAATGATGGGGCAAAGCTTCAGTGTCAACTGCTCTGGTGACTATTAGATGGCCCCAAGGAGACATTTTAGAGGCAGACAGAGCAGGCAAGGGTTAGGGTCAGATGTAGTGCAGGTCTTGGGTGAGTGTTCCCATTATGACTTTCAATCACATGAAAAGAACAGTCTGACACCAGACCAATTTTACTTATTTTGCAATCAAAAGCAATGTCAACTATGCCCTAAACCTAAGTGAGCACTATATATCATCTAAAATGTATCTATTCTCTTTGTTGAGTTCCAGAAACTGATAGTAAAATTAAACATGCCCTGGGGGACACAGTATCAAAGAAGTACACAGTTTCTGAGAAGGCCACTTTCCCCAGCGGGAAAAAAAAAAATACCATAAAATTAGATAATGATTTATAAGACATCAAAATCACAAATGATGATGTGCACCTTTTAAAAAATCATTTTATTGAAGTATAATTGACATGGAAAAAGTACATATTTAATGGATAAAACTTACTGAGCTTGAATATAAGTATATACCTGTGAAACCATCACCAGGATCTACACCATAAACCTATCCCTCACCTGCAAAAGTTTCCTTGCACTCTCCTTATTTGTTATTATCACTTTTATACTCTTAGCAAATTTTTAAGTCTACAATACAGAATTGTTAAGTATAGGGGCCCTATGTCATACAGTAGATCTCTATCACTTACCCATCTTGCAGAACTGAAACTATGTATCCCTTGACCAACACCTCCCTTTTTCCCCAACCTCCCAGGCCCATGCAACTGTTGCCCTACTCTCTTTTTCTACGAGTTTGACTATTTTAGATTCCTCATATAAGTGGTATCATGTAGCATTTGTCCTTCCATGTCTGACTTATTTCACACAGCATAATGTCCTCCAGTTTCATCCATGTTGTCACAAATGACAGGATTTCCTTCTTTTGTAAGTCTGATTAATATTTCTTTATATATATATACCACATTTTCTTCATCCATCTGTCCATGGATGTTGTTGGGTTGTTTCCATATTTTAGCTACTGTGAATAATGCTACAATGAAAGTGGAAGTGCAGATATCTATTTGAAATTCTGATTTCAATTCCTTTGTATGTATACCCTGAATTGAGATTCCTTGATCATGTGGTAGCTCTATATTTGACTTTTTGAGGAACCTGCATACTGTTTTCCATGGTGGCTGCACCAATTCACATTCCCATCAACAATGCACAAGAATTCCCTTTTTTTTTTTGCGTTCTTGACCATGCTTATCTTTTGGGTTTTTTGAGAATAGGTATCTTAACAGGTGTGAAGTGATAACACTTTGTGGTTTAGAGTTGCCTTTCCCTGATGATTAGTGATTTTGAGCACCTTTTCATATACCTGTTGGCCATTTGTATGTCTTCTTTGGAGAAATATCTATTCAGTTCCTTTGACAATTGTTACTCTTTTTTTGTTGGATTGTTCTGTTTTTGTTTTGTTGTTTGTTTCTATTGTGTCATAGGAGATTTTTTCGTGATTGAATTATTTGCTCTCTGTACACAATTTAGATATTAACACCTTAATAGATATATGGTTGGCAAATTATTTTCTTTCATTCTGTATGTTGCCTTTTCATTTTGTTGACTGTTCGCTTTGCTATAAGAAGCTTTTTAGTTTGTTGCAGTCCCATTGCCATGGCCAATGTCAAGAAACTTTGCCCTTTGTTTTCTTTCAGGATTTTTATGGTTTCAGGTCTCATGTTTAAAATTATAAGCTATTTTGAGTTGATTTTTGCATGTAGTGTAAGATAAGTGTCTAGATTCTTTTCTTTCTTTCTTTCTTTCTTTCTTTCTTTCTTTCTTTCTTTCTTTCTTTCTTTCTTTCTCTTTTCTTCTTTCCTTCTTTCCTTCTTTCTTTTTGTATGTGGATATCCAGTTTTCCCAGTACCATTTATTGAAGAGAATGTCCTTCCCCATTAATGTGTTTTCTCCGTTCCTTGTCAAAGATCAGTTGACTGTATACACATGACTTTATTTCTGGGTTCTCTATTCTGTTCTATTGGACTATAGGTCTGCTTTTATACCAGTACCATATTATTTTAATAACTGTTAACTGTAGCTTAGTAATATAAATTAAAATCAAGAAATGTTATGCTTCCAGTTTTTTTCTTGATTAAAATTGCCATGGCTACATGTGGTCTTTAGTGGTTCCATATCAATTTAATGTTTCTTTTCTAGTTTTTTTTAAAAATGTCATTGGGATTTTGATAGGGATTATCTGGAATCTCTAGATTGTTTTGGGTAATGTGAACATTTTAGTAATATTAATTGTTCCAATCCATGAACATGAAGTGTCTTTCAATTCATTTGTGTCAGCTTTAATTTTTTTCATCGGTGTTTTATAGATTCCAGCATACAAGTCTTTTAACTCCTTGGGTAAGTTTATTCCTAAGTATTTTATTGTTTTCAATGCTATCAATATTTAAATTTTAGTATGTAGGGCTCAGGGTGTTTAATTCTCTCTCAACATATAATTCAAATTTTCTGAAAAAAAAAAAAAGGAATGATAGAACCAAGCCTTTGTAATGTTCAGTGCTCAGATTAGGGCCAGATTATTTGTAGCTGTTACTAGTTACTGTAGCAACAATTTCTATAGTAAAAATGTCTAAAAATTTCCAATTTTGGAGTCCACTGGTAATGCTTATTTCAGTGGCATATTATATTATAGGTATTTGTGAATTCAGCTGTTTTCTTTACCAGATTATGGCATAAAAAATGTATTATATATTTTGATATTCCTCCAGTAGTCAACATGGTGCAGAATATTAAAATGTCTCCAATTCCAGTACAAAAAAGTCACTTTTTGAGAACATATTAAAAGAGTTATTATTAGGAAAATTTTTAAGAATCATAGCAATAATACTGAATGGTTGGTAAACCTTAGCATTTCTTTGGAGAATATTTAAAGGACCAGAATAAAAATAATGAGGTAACTAAAAATCAAAAAGATTCTTGCTTTGGGAAAAACTCTCAAAACATGTTTTTCCTCTGCTCTCACACCACAACAATCAACACAGAAGAGTTCTGTGACCAAATGTGGGGGTTATCCCCGCACACCACGTAGGGGGCACCAGTTGGGTGTCCTCTATTTCAGTTCTGACACTATCTACCCAGAGATAGCCTCAGGTCCACAAGTTGAGGGCTCAGTCCCCAGGAATGACTCCTCCTCACCAGTCACAAGTCTAGGCCTCCAGAACTTCTGACCAACTGGCTTAAAACTGAGGTTCCCATGTCCCTTTCTTTTGGTTGGATTAATTTGCTAGAGAGGATCACAGAACTCAGGGAAACATTTACTTGCTTTTACCAGTTTATTATAAAAGGAATATTAAAGGATACAAAAAAAAGAAAAGCCAGATGAGGAGATACATAGGGTGAGGTCTGGAAGGGTCCCAAGCACAGGAATTTCTGTCTCTGTGGAGTTGAAGTGCTCCACCCTCCCTGAACGTGGATGAGTTCATTTACACCTTCCTGTCTGCCTCCATGTGTTCAGCTCTCCAGAAGCTCCCTGAACCTTATCCTTTGGGCCTTTTATGGAGACTTCATTGGCTGTCCATGACTGAAGCATTGGCAACCTTGTCAAAATGGGGTTTGATAAAAAGAGTATGATCAAAACCCAGCAAAGCCTGTCTGTTCAGATTCTTTCTGCTCTCTGTGCAGGATTCCTTCCTCCAGGGTATGGGGCAGGAATCTCTGGAATGAGGGTCTTAAAACCACAATCAGATTAGAGTCCTGCCTTGGGCAGATGAAAGGAGGACAAGAGAATGTCATAGGGAGAGATTCTCTTGTCTAAGACCTGCTTCTGGGGTCTAAGGTACCCCAACATTATAATAAAAGACTATAACAAGGGTTATGGGAGTTATGAGCCAGAAACTGTGGATCAAAACCAATATATATGATATATTATCATAATATCACAACTGTATTAAATGAATTTTAAAAGGAATTATGAGAGGACTCAACAGGCATAAATATGAACACTTAGGGTTTCACTGAATCATTCTGGGGATAACAGGCAAACATCAGTGAGGAAAAAATTCAATGACTGAAAAAAACATACAGAATATTTATTTTTTCACAAGCTACACATGATCTGCATAGAAATTATTGAATAAATCAAAAACGTTAAAGAATAAAATGAAAACCAGATTTTCTACTCAAAGATAAACCTTTTCCTCATTTTATTGTAGTACTTTCTGGT
>NW_012156284.1:6093842-6100453 GCF_000956105.1 Propithecus coquereli
TTTTAATTTGATCAGGTCCCATATATTTATTTTGGTTGTTGCTGTGATTGCCTTTGGGGTCTTCTTCATAAATTCTTTGCCTAGGCCAATGTCTAGAAGACTATTTCCAACATTTTCCTCTAGAATTCTAATAGTTTCACCCCTTACGTTTAAATCTGTTACCCAACCTTAGTTGATTTTTGTCAAAGGTTAAAGGTGTGGATCCTGATTCAGTCTTCCACATGTGGCTATCCAGTTTTCCCAGCACCAATTATTGAATAAGGATTATTTTACCCAGTGTATGCTTTTGTCTGCTTTGTCAAAGATTAGATGGCTATATGAAAACGGTTTTATATCTGGGTTCTCAGTTCTGTTCCACTGGTCAATAGCTCTATTTTTGTGCCAGTACCAAGCTGTTTTTATTACTACACCCTAATAATAAAGTTTGAAGTCTGGTAAATTGATACCTCCCATTATGTTTTTATTTCCTAATATTGTTTTTGCTATGCAGGATCTTCTCTTGTTCCATACGAAGCGTAAAATTAATGTTTCTACATCTGTATTTTAATAGGGATTGCATTGAATCTGTAGATCACTTTGTGTAGTATAGACATTTTAACAATGTTGATTCTGCCGACCCACAAGCATGGTATGGTTTTCCACCTGTTTACGTCCTCGGCTATTTCCTTCCTCAATGTTTCATAGTTCTCCCAGTAGAGGTCTTTTACCTCCTTAGTTAAGTATATTTCTAGACACTTTATTTTCTTAGTTGCTATTGTGAAGGGAATTGAGTCTTTGATTTGGTTCCTGGTATGACTGCTGTTGGCGTATATGAAAGCCTCTGATTTGTGTGTATTGATTTTGTATCCTGAGACTTTACTGAATTCATTTATCACTATCAGGAGCCTCTTGGTTGAATCCATGGGCTTTCCTAGATATAATATCATGTCATCAGCAAATAGTGAGAGTTTGGTCTCTTCTGTTCCCATTTGTATGCCTTTAATTCCACTCTCTTGCCTGATTTCTGTGGCCAGGGCTTGCAGCACTATGTTGAATAGAAGTGGAGATAGTGGGCAACCTTGTCTAGTTCTAGCTCTAAAGGGGAATGCTTTCAATTTTTTACCTTTCAGTATGATGTTCGCTGTGGGTTTGTCATGTATGGCTTGTATAATTTTTAGGTGCAGCCCATGTATGCCTATTTTTTTCAGCGTTCTTATCATAAAAGGGTGTTGAATTTTGTCAAATGAGTTTTCTGCTTCTATTGAGAGATTCATATGATTTTTGTTTTTGCTTCTGTTTATGTGGTGAATTACGTTCATAGATTTGCATATGTTGAACATCCCTGCATATCTGGGATGAAGCCTACTTGGTCATGATGGATTATTTTCTTAATAAATACCTGGATTCGGTTAGCTAGAATTTTTTTGATAATTTTTGCATCTATATTCACAAGGGATATTGGTCTGTAGCTTTCCTTTTTTGTTGGGTCATTCCTGGTTGTGGTATCAGGGTTATGGTGGCTTCATAAAATGTGTAGGGGAGGATTCCATCCTTCTCGATGTTGTGAAAAATTTTCTGCAGGATACGAACCAGTTCTTCCTTGTAGGTGTGGTAAAATTTGGGTGTTAAACTGTCTGGTCTGGGGCTTTTCTTTTTTGGTACGTTTCTTATTGCTGTTTCAGTTTCAGTCCTTGATATTGGTCTGTTCAGAAATTCTATTTCTTCCTGGTTGAGCATAGGGAGGCTGTGTGTTTCTAAAAATTTGTCCATTTCCTCTACATTTTCCAGTTTGTGTGCATGAAATTTTTGTAATATTCATAAATTATATCTTGAATCTCCATGGCATCGGTTGTAACTTCTTTTTAGTTCCTGATGAAGCTTATCAGAGATATTTGTTTTCTGTTTTTTGTTAGTTTAGCCAAAGGTGTGTCAGTTTTGTTTATTTTTTCAAAGAACCATCTTTTTGTTTTATTAATCTTCCGTAAAGTTTCCCTGTTGTCAATTTCATTTAGTTCTGATTTGATCTTATTAATTTCCCTTTTTCTGCTGGGTTTGGGGTTGGTCTCTTCTTCTTTTTCCAGTTATTTGACTCGATTCATTAGGTTGTCTGTTTGTGCTGTTTTTGACTTTTGGATATGGAGTTTGTGGATTTACGCAAATAAACTTTTCTCTCAGGCTGCTTTGGCTGTGTCCCACAGATTTTGACAACTCATGGCACCTTTGTCATTTAGTTCAAAGTATCTTTTGATTTCCATCTTTACTTACTTGTTTATGAAGGAATAATTCAGCAGAAGATTGTTTAATTTCCATGACTTTGTGTAGAGGTGAGAGTTTCTGTTGGAGTTGATTTCTATTTTTAATCCATTGTGATCTGAGAAGATGCATGGTATAATTTACTTTTTTACTTTTTTAAATTTACTTTTTTAAATTTTTTGAGACATGCTTTGTGTCCTAGAATATGGTCAATCTTACACAATGTCCCACGAGCTGATGAGAAGAATGTATATTCCGTGGTTTTCGGGTAGAATGTCCTATAAATGTCAGTCAGGCCCATTTGTTCTAGTGTTCTGTTTAAGTCCTTTATTTCTTTGTTAATTTTCTGTTTGGAGGATCTGTTTTGTGCTGTCAGTGGGGTGTTGAAGTCTCCGACTATTATGGTGTTGCTGTCTATCAATTTGTTTAGATCAAGTAGAGTTTGCTTTATGAATCTGGGTGCACCTAAGTTGCGTGCATACATATTTAGAATTGTCATGTCTTCTTGTTGAACTGTACCCTTCACCATTACATAGTGACCCTCTTCATCCTTCATTACTTTTGTTGATTTAAAAATTAAGTTATCTGAGATCAAAACAGCCAAATCAGCCTTCTTTGGGCTTCCATTTGCTTGAAATATTGATTTCAAGTCCTTTACCTTGAGTCTAAATGCATCCTTGCAGGTTAGATGCATTTCCTGGAGACAGGAGATGCTTGGCTTGTTGTTTTTTTATCCATTTGGCCAGTCTATGTCTCTTGAGAGGGGAGTTCAAGCCATTGAAACTTATTAAGAAAACTGATAAGTGGGGTGAATTACTGTTCATTCTCTTGGGTTGCATTTTGTTGCTTTGTTTTCTGTCTTGAGCCATTGTAGAATCTAGCCTTTGATCTTTAACTTTTGAGTGGTTTTACATCTGTGAGTGTTTATTGTGCTGATCCTTGTGTAATTCTGTTTTGAGTACTTCTTGGAGAGCTGGTCTTGTCTTGGCGAATTCCCTCAGTCTTTGCTTATCTGAGAATGTCTTTATTTCTCCTTCATATACAAAACTTAGTTTTTCAGTGTATAAGATTCTAGGCTGCGCATTATTCTGTTTCAGAAGAGTGAGAATGGGGCCCCAGTCTCTTCTTGCTTGTAGGGTTTCAGGTGAGAAGTCCAGAGTAATTTTGTTGGCATTTCTTTTGTATGTTACTTGTTTCTTTCCCCTTACAGCTCGAAGAAGGGCCTCCTTAGTGGATATTTTGGTCAATCTGATGACTGCATGATGTGGTGTCGTTCTATTTGCACTGAATCTCCCTGGGGTCCATTCAACTTCTTGTACCTGTATATCTAGATTTTTAGCAAGACTTGGAAAATTCTCCTCTATTAAGTCTTCAAATAGCTTGTCCAGCCCTTGGATGCTTTCTTCTTCACCTTCCAGAACCCCTATCACCCTCAGGTTTGTTTTTTTCACATAATCCCACATTTCTTTTAGGCTTATTTCTTTTCTCTTAATTTTCTGCTGCAACTCTGTGACTCACTTATTTAATTGGAAGGAGTTGTCTTCAATCTCTGAGATTCTTTCTTCTGTTTTATCTACCCTGTTTTTGAGGCTTTCCACAGTGTTTTGTAGTTCCTTGAATAAGTCCTTCATTTCCAGGAGATCGGTTTGATTTTTCTTTAATATTTCATTTTCTTTAATGAATTTTTCTTCCAAGTCCTTGGTTTTTGTTTTGTGTGTGTGTGTGTGTGTGTGTGTGTGTGGTTTCTTTGTGTTGGTTATCCATTTTTTCTTGCATATCATTGAGTTTTCTTACAATCCATGTTCAAAATTCTTCTTCTGTCATTTTAGTGTTCTGAATTTGGTTAATATCAATTGCTAGGGAGCTGTTGTTCCTCTTTGGGGGTGTGCTTTCTGTTTGAGTCTTTATAGTTCCAGAGTTCTTTCGCTTGTTCCTTCCCCTTTTGATCCGTTGTTCCTTGTTGCCTTTAGATTTTCCTTTGGATAATGACATGCCCTGTTTAGCCTCTGAGCCAGTAGGTGGTGTTTGTGGGTGAAATTCAACCACGCCCCTCATGATTAATCAGTAGATGCAGTAAAACGTTATTCAGAATGACCTCCCTGTCAGTACATGGCACTTGCTGGGAGGAGCGAGCTGCAGTACTGTTTTTGGGTCTTGTAGCCATCTCTTGTTCCTCTGGAGATGCCCTCTTGTGCCTCAGGTGGTGGATGGGGCCCTGGGGCTTCCAGTTTTGTCCTTGTTCTCCCCCTAGTGGGGGCAGGTCCAGGAGTGAGTCTGGGCGTGGCTGGGTGGGGTAAGCCTGCCATCAAGCTCCACAACTGCTGTTAGCAGGGTCAAAGGTCTGTTCTTTACTTCTGTGCAAAGCTGCCAGGAGGGGATGAAATGGCTCCACTCAGCTGAAATGTCTGGGCTTGGGGGGTGGGACTGTCCATGACCCACACTCTAGAGTAGGTCTTGTTTCCCTCCACCATCCCCCACTCCGTGGCCTCTCCCAGGCCTCTGCCAGCAAGCAGGTCCTCAGGCCAATGGATCTCCCCTGGCTGTGACATGGGCTGGGAGGTTCCCTACCCAGGATCACAGCCTGAGCTGGGTGCACAGCCCTCTTTTGGGAGAAGAGTTGCCGCTCAGGCACACTAATCTGCCCCTAAAGGCACACACTCCTCAATAGGCTCCTTCACAGATCTCCCTTGTGTGCCCTCGGGCAGTGTGATTGTGAACTGGGTGTATGGGGTCTGGTCTTCAGGCCTGTCCCCTGGGCCCTGGAGATCAATCCCTGATCCTGCCAGGGGGAGGGGTGCTAGTCTCGAATCACCTACAGGATACCCAAGCTGGATCGATTTCACTCCACTTTGGGATTTGCCTCACTCTCCTGGAGTCCCCAGGCAAGTAGCACCTGGGAGGGCTGGCGGGTAGGGAACTCGCAGTCTGAGTACCCCTCGGTCTGCTGTAAGGCCCCAAAAGGAAAGGTCCCGTTCCTTGGAGATGCCTCCGTGTGATGGCTAAATTGTCTCTCCGGGCAACCATGGGTAGGGAAGGGGAAGGAGAGAATGGAAAAATATGGCATCTGCCGATAGGCTTGGTTTTGTATGCCGGGAGGTGCCCCGAGGGAGCTGGAAGCCTGGTGTCCTGTCATCAAGAGGCTCACTGCTCACTGGCGGTAGACGTCTCTGGGCTGGTGTTGGCAGGTCTCTCCAACCGCTCAGGAGCCCACCAATAGTCTGAGATGCAAGGGAGGGGAAAGTTATCTGCTCTGCCTACCCTTGTCTCTGGTCTCAGAGCCTCTCGGGGACATTTCTCCTCTGCAACATCTTTGCGTGGAGTCTCCTGTAGTTCCAGGCACCCTTCCTTCTGACCCTCACCCAATCTATATTTTTCTGCTAGTTTATTTTTTTCACTTTCTTCTAAAATCTGTCTTTTTTGTAGAAACTCTCTGACTGGCGGCTTTTCTTGTCCGCCAACTTGGCTCCTCCCCCAACAGTAATGTTTTGTGTGCTGAATTTTACTATGGGAGAATACTTTATATCATTCAATATATACTGTGGAACATGATTATTAGTGTGATTTATTCAACTTGTCATCTATCGTGACGCATTTAGGTAGTTTCAAATTTTTGGAATCATACAAATACTTCTCTACATAAATATTATTCTACCTATATTTTTGAATTTGTGTCTGAATATGTCCTTCTTATTGGTTCCAACAAAAACATTACTTGATCTATAGATATGCAAAAAATAGCTGTAGATAAAATTATGACAAATTTAAGCTACTATGTTAGAAACCGAATTGTGTGCCCACAAAATTCATACATTGAAACTCTAACCCCCAACGTGATTATATTTGAAGGTAGTGTCTTTAGGGAGATAATTAAGATTAAATAAGGTCACAATGGTGGGATCCTAATGTTATAGGACTAGTGTCCTTATAAGATAAAAAGACACCAGAACTGCGTATGCACAGAATAAAGTCCATGTAAAGATACATCAAGAAGATGGCCATTGTGAGCTAAAGAGAGAGGTGTAGGAGAAACCATCCCTGTTGGCACCTTGATCTCAGACTTTTGGTCTCCAGAACTGTGAGAAAATAAATTTCTGTTGTTTATGACAGTCTGTGGCATTTTTTAAGGCAGCTTGAAGATACTAAAAGAACAATTTGCATGATATGAGAGTGCAGTTTTAACTGTATCTTTACAATTATTCATCTATTTGGCTATCTTTTTTTTTTAATTTTATTTCAGCATGTTATGGGGGTACAGACGATTAGGTTACGTATGATGCCCTTACCCTCCCTCCCCCTCCAAGTCCGAGCTTCAAGTGTGTCCATTCCCCCGGAGGTGCACATCGCACTCATTATTTGTGCATATGCCCGTCCCCTCCTCC
>NW_012156284.1:6112763-6114134 GCF_000956105.1 Propithecus coquereli
AGGATGCATTTAGACTCAAAGTAAAGGGATGGAAAACAATGTCTCAAGCAAATGGAAGCCAAAAGAAGGCTGGTGTGGCAGTTTTGATCTCATACAACTTGGTTTTTAAATCAACAAAAGTAATGAAAGACAAAGGGGGTCACTATATAATGGCGAAGAGGCCAGGTCAACAAGTAGACATAACAATTCTAAATATGCATGCACCCAAATTAGGTGCACCCAGATTCATAAAACAAACTGTACTAGATCTAAACAAACTGATAGACAGAAACACCATAATAGTCGGAGACTTTAACACCCCACTGACAGTACAGGGCAGATCCTCCAAGCAGAAAGTTAACAAAGAAATAATGGACTTAAATAGAACTCTAGAATAAATGGGCTTGACTGACATTTACAGGACATTCTACCGAAAAACTACTGAATACACATTCTTCTAATCAGCTCATGGGACATTTTCTAAGATTGACCATATTCTAGGACACAAATCATGTCTCAAAAAATTTAAAAAAATAGAAATCATACCATGGATCTTGTCAGATCACAGTGAAATAAAAATAGAAATCAAGCCCAACAGAAACTCTCATCTCTACACAAAGACATGGAAATCAAACAACTTTCTGCTGAACCATTTTTTTTTCATAAATGAGGAAATAAAGATGGAAATCAAAAGATTCTTTGAACTAAATGACAAAGGTGACAGAAGTTATCAAAATCTGTGGGACAGAGCCAAAGCAGTCCTGAGAGGAAAGTTTATTTCCATCAATGCTTATATCCAAAAGTCAAAAAGATCACAAAGAGACAACCTAATGAATTGACTCAAAAAACTTGAAAAAGAAGAACAGACCAACCACGAACTCAGCAGAAGAAGGGAAATTAGTAAGATCAAATCAGAACGAAATGAAATTGACAAGAGGGATACTATATGGAAGATTAATAAAACAAAAAGTTGGTTCTTTGATAAAATAAACAAAATTGACACACCTTTGGCTAAATTAACGAAAAACAGAAAAGAAAAATCCCTAATAGGCTCCATCAGGAAAAAAAAAGGAGAAGTTACAAATGATGCCATGGAGATTCAAGATATAATTTATGAATATTACAAAAACCTTTATGCACACAAACTGGAAACTGTCGAGGAAATGGACAGATTTTTAGAAACACACAGCCTCCCTAAGCTCAACCAGGAAAAAACAGAATTCCTGAACAGATCAATATCAAGGACTGGAATTGAAACAACAATAAAAAACATTCCAAAAAAGAAAAGTCCCGGACCAGATGGTTTCACAACCGAATTTTACCACACCTACAAAGAAGAACTGGTGCCTATCCTGCAGAAATTATTCCACAGCATCGAGAAGGATGGATTCC
>NW_012156284.1:6114184-6118429 GCF_000956105.1 Propithecus coquereli
AAATTTAGTTATGATTTGATTTAGTATATAAGGAATACAATGTTTCTATTATAATTTGTCAACAAATCTTTCTATTATGTATTGGACATTGATTGTCAACAAATCTTTCTATTATGTATTGGACATTGATACCTTTACCATGTCACAAATTTGAATATAACCTGTAGTTAGTTTCTGAGCTACTTAGGCTGATATGACTAGCACTTTAGATATCAATTTGTTAATTTATTATAGTAATTTAATATCCTCTTCCTCCTTATTACTCATTCTTTTCAAATTCCGTATTTGTTATTCTTGTCCATTTATGCCATATTATTTACAGCAAATTCTAACTGACTTTTTGTTCAATTTTAGAGAAATTTGACCCACTGGGAAAAATGAAATGAGAATAGAGAAGAAAACTGTGTTTTCAAAAACAAAGAAATGGCCATAAGCCTCCAATATAAATAATGGAAAATATATGCAAAATAGAGTGAAAGGGAGAGTAAAATGAGGAGGCATACTGAGAACCAACCTATAATCAAGTGAAGACAGAAATTTAAAAAGTTAGTGTGAAGATACTGAAAGGGCATGTAATGATCCTACGATTGAATGAGCATGATTTAGTAATGTGTGCAGGATATAAAAGTGGTGGGGGATATTCCTGTAAAATTTATCCCAGGAAAAGAAGGCAGTTTTTAAAAAAATTGTTTTCTGTGGCCTCAAATAAATTTAAAACAATAGGTTAGACTTCTTGTTTCTTGTAATATAAGCCCCCTGGCTTTTAATTTGGAATGTATTAATTTTATAAATCTATTTAGAAAGGCTTGATATCCTTACACTATTCAATTAAATCCAGGATCAAACTATTCTCTCCATTTACTTGTCTTCTCTCTGGTTTCCCACTAGCAAAAAATAAGGTTGAAGAGGCAACCAAAAACCAGAATATACATGAAGCTTTAGGCTATGATAAGTTGGAGTTTTGTAACAAATGCTAGGAGCAGTTATTGAAGGGATTTGAGTAGATGAGTAGTTTCTTAATTTCTTAAAATTTAAGAAATTAAATTTCAAAGAAAGTGTCAGCATCAGATGGCCATCATCGTGAAGTTCTGTAGAGGGGTCTACTTGGGCTCTTAACAGAAAGGTGCAGTAGAGTACTAAAAACAGCAACTCAGGCATTGGATTGGATGACTGCTGACTACTGATATATTTTTTTAAAAAATGAGATGGACTGAGAGGAGGAGCCAAGATGGTGGACGAGAAAAGCCGCCAGTCAGAATGTCTTTGCAAAAAAGACGAATTTTAGAAGAAAGAGAAAAAAATAAGCTAGCAGAGAAAGATAGATTGGCTGAGGGTCGGAAGAAAGGGTGCCTGAAACTAAAGAAGACTCCACGGGAAGACGTTGCAGAGTAGAACTGGAAGCAGAAAGGTCCTGAGAGGCTTGGAGACCAGTGACAAGCGTAGGTGGAATGGTTAAATTCCCCCTCCCTTGCATCTCGCACTGCTGTTGGGCTCCTGAGCGGCTGGAGAGATCTGCCGACACCAGCCCAGAGACGGCTGCCGCCAGTGAGCAGTGGCCTCTTGCGGACCCAGCACCGGGCTCCCAGCCCCCTCGGGGCACCTCCCCGGGCACAGACCTGAGCCTATTGGCAGACGCCACAGTGCTCCATTCTCTCCTTCCCACTCCCTACACGTGGGTGTCCAGAGAGACAATTTAGCCATCACACAGAGGCACCTCCAAGGAACAGGGTCTTTCCTTTTGGGGCCCTACAGCAGATTGAGGGGTAATCAGACTGCGAGTTCCCTACCCTCCAGCCCTCCCAGGTGCTACTTTCCTGGGGATTCCAGGAGAGTGGGGCAAATCCCGAGGTGGAGTAAAATCGATCCAGCTTGGGCACCCTGTAGGTGATTCAAGACCAGCACCTCTCCCCCTGTCAGGGTCAGGGATTGATCTCCAGGGGATAGGCCTGCAGACCAGACCCCATACACCCAGGCCACAATAGCACTGCCCTGGGGCATGGAGGTGAGATCTGTGAAAGAGCCTACTGGGGAGTGTGTGCCTTCAGGGGCAGATCAGCGTGCCGGAGTGGCAACCCTCCTCCCAAAAGAGGGCTGTGCAACCAGCTCAGGTGACAATCGTGGGTAAGGAACCTCACGGCCCACGTCAAACCAGGGGAGATCCATCCGCCTGAGGCCCCGCTTGCTGGCAAAGGCCTGGGAGAGGCCACGGAGAGGGGGAGAGTGGAGGGGAGCGAGACCTGCTCCAGAGTGCGGGTCTTGGACAGCCCCACCCCCCAAGCCCAGACTTTCCGCTGAGTGGAGACATTTCAGCCCCTCCCAGCAGCTCTGCACAGAAACAAAGAGTAGACCTTTGACCCCTGATAACAGCAGTTGTGGAGCCTGAGGGCAGGCTTGCCCAAAACAGCCCCACCCAGACTCACTCCTGGTCCTGCCCCCACTGAGGTGGAGAATAAGGACAGCTCAGGTTACGATTCTGGGTAGGGAACATCCCGGCCCACGTCACAGCCAGGGGAGATCCATCAGCCTGAGTTTCCGCTTGTTGGCAGAGGCCTGGGGGAGGCCAAGGAGAGGGGAAGAGTGGAGGGCAGTGAGACATGCTCCAGAGTGCGGGTCTTGGACAGCCCCAGAATTTCAGTTGAGTGGACCCATTTCAGCCCCTCCTGGCAGCTCTGAAAAGAAACAAAGAGTAGACCTTTGATCCTGCTAACAGCAGTTGTGGAGCCTGAGGGCAGGCTTACCCAATCCAGCCCCACCCAGACTCACTCCCTCCACTGAGATGGAGAATGAGAACACACCTGGAAATCCCAGGGCCCCACCCACACCGCAAGGAACAAGAGGGCCTCTCTAGAGGAATAAGAGCTAGCTATAGTATCCAAAAACAGCACTACAGCTTGCTCCTCCCTGCAAGTGCCACCGACTAACAGGGTGATCGTCCTGCACACCCTTTTACTGCATCTACTGATTCATCCTAAAGGGTGTGGTCCAATCTCACCCACAAACACCACCTACTGGCTCAGAGACTAAACAGGGCGTGTCATTAACCAAACGAAAATCTAAAGGCAAGAAGAAACAACTGATCACGAGGGGAAGGAACCAGCGAAGGAACCCTGGAAGTATGAAGACCCAAACGGAAAGCACACCCCCAAAGAGGAACAACAGCTCTCCAGCAATGGACATTAACCAAACTCAGAACACTAAATTGACAGAAGAAGAATTTCAAACAGGGATTGTGAGAAAACTGAATGATATGCAAGAAAAGATGTATAACCAACACAAAGAAACCACAAAAAAAATTCATTTCTTGGAAGAAAAATTCACTAAAGATATCGAAATATTAAAGAAAAATCAAACCGATCTCCTGGAAATAAAGGACTTATACAGGGAATTACAAAACACCATGGAAAGCCTCAAAAACAGGGCAAATCAAACAGAAAAAAGAATCTCAGAGATTGAAGACAACTCCTTCCCATTAAATAAGTCAGTCACAGTAATCGAGCAGAAAATTAAGACAAAAGAAATAAGCCTACAAGAAATGTGGGATTATGTGAAAAAACCGAACCTGAGGGTGATAGGGGTTCCGGAAGGTGAAGAAGAAAACACTCAAGGGCTGGAAAATCTATTTGAAGAATTAATGGAGGAGAATTTTCCAGGTCTTGCTAAAAATCTAGATACACAGGTACAAGAAGTTGAATGGACCCCAGGGAGATTCAATGCAAATAGGAAGACACCACGTCATGCAGTCATCAGATTGACCAAAATATCCACTAAGGAGGCCCTTCTTCGAGCTGTAAGGGGAAAGAAACAAGTAACATACAGAGGAAACCCAATCAAAATTACTCCGGACTTCTCACCTGAAACCCTACAGGCAAGAACAGACTGGGGCCCCATTCTCACTCTTCTGAAACAGAATAATGCCCAACCTAGAATCTTGTACCCTGCAAAACTAAGTTTTATATATGAAGGAGAAATAAAGACATTCTCAAATAAGCAAAGACTGAGGGAATTTGCCAAGACAAGATCAGCTCTCCAAGAAGTACTCAAAACAGAATTACACAAGGATCAGCACAATAAACACTCTCAAATGTGAAACCACTCAAAAGTTAAAGAACAAAGGCTAGATTCCACAATGGCTCAAGACAGAAAACAAAGCAACAAAATGCAACCCAAGAGAATGAACAGTAATTCACCCCACTTATCGATTCTCTCAATAAATGTGAATGGTTTGAAATCCCCTCTCAAGAGATA
>NW_012156284.1:6120057-6120391 GCF_000956105.1 Propithecus coquereli
AACATATGATTCTCTCAATAGATGCAGAAAAATCATTTGATAAAATTCAACACTCTTTATGATAAGAAGGCTTAACAAAATAGGCATAGAAGGGGCTTACCTAAAAATGATACATGCCATTTATGAACAAACCCACAGCCAACATCATACTGAATGGCTAAAAATTGAAAGCATCCCCACTTAGAACTGGAAGCGGACAAGGTTGCCCACTATCTCCACTTCTATTCAACATAGTGTTAGAAGTCCTGGCCACAGCGATCAGGCAAGAGAGTGGGATTAAAGGCATACGAATGGGAACAGAAGAGATAAAACTCTCACTATTTGTTGATGACAT
>NW_012156284.1:6122711-6131092 GCF_000956105.1 Propithecus coquereli
CAATGCGCACCACCGGAAGGATGGACATATTTGAAACTCGGACTTAGCGGGGGATAGGGGCAATGGCAACATACGTAACCTAAATATCTCTATCCCTGTAATATGCTGAATTAAAAAAAAATCAGATGAACTGACTCTGGTAATTGTAGATTATACATCTAACTTTCATATCAGTAAAAGTAGGTAAGAATCATTTCTTAAAAAGTACCATGTTAAATATAACTTTTATGTCGCAACGCTTCCTTTTCTAAGAGGGTAAATCATATCTAACACAAAAGAGCTCTTGAAACAAGGCAAAATAAAATTATAGTCCAAAGCAAGAGCCAGTGAGTAAAAACATCTGTAAAGCATTTTACAACTTATGATAATGTATTTTAAAAAGCTTTCAAAGAAATGTGGCCATTGTAGTTGTTTCTATCTTTCTCTTGTTATTCACTTGGCAAATCACTGTGAAAGTCAAAGTACTTTATCTTGAGACAATTAAAATTTAGAAAATGAACCAAAGTAGGAATATTCTTAAATTATTAAAACAAAAATACTTGCAGAGTCCCCAAACTCTCAGATTACAGATAAATAAATTAAGGCCCAAAATGAAGAAATGATTTGCACAATATTGTATATTGCCACAGATAATTCTTAATATGATAAACCACTTTCTGTATACTTAATACTTTTCATGACCAGTGCTGAGCTACTTTAAAGTATATTAGTTTGTTGTTAACTCCACCATGCATGGGAATTGAAGACTTGAAGGAGGCTAAACTTTCCTAAGGTAATTGGTTTTATGATGTAGACATAGAATTCAAACTTGAGTTTGTCTAATTTTAGGGCCTCCGTATTTACCTATATTGATACATCTCTTATCTAGATGACACTAACATTATTCGCTGTTATATTCTACCCCATGTTACCACTGACTAATTTTAGCTATTTAGTAACTATGTTTACACAATTAACACACAAAAAATCACATATAGAGGATGTGAAGGAGGTAACACCAACCTGTAGTATGTATAGGCAAAAAAATCAACCAATTACCTATTTTGTTTGGGAATTAGTTCTGTCGACAAGATGGCTTCTACCTTGTCTTTGAAGAAATAGAATGTAAACAGAAAATGGTACATCACAGTAACACTCATATAGTTACCTGGAGGAAAGCTGCAACCAGTTTTTTAAAGGGGCTGAACGTGATTTTTCCTGCCTTTTGAAATACTATGGACACATCCCATAGCTTCCTAGTTATTTTGGATTATAATAACACTTTGATATTATGCAATTCAATAAAAAGTAAATGACATATATACCTCTGATTTAGGATCTAATATCTCTTGCATAAATTTGCTAATTCTTCTGCTTTTCCCCTCCAACCTTTTTTCTATACTGTAGGTAGAGTGATCTTTGAGGAATGCAAATGTGATCCAATCACTCTATCTTAAAAGCCCTTTATTGGCTCCATATATTATTCAGGGTATAGTCCAGGCTCCATGTTTTAGTTATACTGCATAAAAAATCACCCCCAAATTTTGTGACTTAAAAGCACATATGTTATACATAGCATGATTTTATGAGTTGTCCAGGCAATTCTTCCATTGATTTAACTTGGCTTCAAAAACACAGATGCATTCAGCTGGTGGATCAAGTTGAGGCTGATGTCCACTGAGATTATTGGGACCACTTCATCTTACTTATGGTTATTCAGACTTAAGGAAATTAGACCTGAAACTGGGTTAGACCCAGTGCGAATGGGACCTGTTTGGCTGTGAAGGAGAACTAAAAGAGATGTAATCATATAAGCACAGACTATTAAATAAGAAAATGGTTCTCAAATACCTTGAGTATGTTTCAGATTCACAAGAAAGACTTGAGTAACTATAGATTTATGACCAGACTTCTACAGTTTCTTATTCAGTGAATTTGTAGTCGGTCCAAAGGTTTACATAGGTAACAAGTGAGTATGATGATACTGCAAGTTTGGGGACAACCCTTAAAGAACCTCTGAATTAGGATACGAAGGCTCCATGAGTGAGTGCGATGTTGGCAAATTGCAGTTTCCAGAAAAACTACAGTGGAAATGCTTTAGTTTGGCATCCATTGTACTGGCTGGAACAGAGGACTTCAAATCTAACCTTTGGACCCTTTTCCACTATAATTTATGTATCTCCAATACATATCCTGACATCTAGTAGTTGATCAGAAAATATTTGTTGAGCTAAGCTACATGTTATGTGTACCCTAATAAGGATTCTGCTATTACCTATAAAGAATAATTTCCATTATAAAGGTGTCATTAAGTGAAAAGAGGGAAAAATGCTAATTAGCGGAAGTAAGGGAGATAATTTGTATGTGAGTGCGCACACTCGCATATGTATGTGCACATGTGTCGTGTGGCTTTGGGGGATTTTAATAAGATAGGAGCTTCACGATACCTACATTAATTGTTAATACTAGATACCATGAATGGAATCACTCTGCTAATACACATGGAAGCCAGGTGCCTGAGAGCTTATCCGTTATCTCTTAGAAACTGCCTTCCTGAACAAATCCAGTGTGTTTAAGCAATTTATGCCACTACAAGGTATTTACTAGGGAACATGTTTGCTCCTCCCTTTGCCTAACCTTCTTCCATTACAGCATTGGAGTATGTGAGTCTCCTGTTTGCTTGTTGGATTCATTGTGTCATGAAAGGCCAGAAAGCAAATTAGTTTCGAATGTCAGTAGATGTTAAAAGTGTTTAATTCCAGTGAGAATTTTTCCCCCAATCTTAATTATCAGATTCCAAACCTTACAAAACCTATCTTGTTAGCTGTGTGCTAAAGGTAGGACCATTTCCCTGGGCTCTTGCACTCTTATTGATCAGGATTTGGTAGATCAGGGTATGGACGAATTAATTAAAGAACTAAGAGCTCTTTGGAAGAACAGCTGCACATTGTGTATGTAATGACTGGTGATATTGTGTGTGTGAACAGATAATTAGGGTTTATTGTAATTCAAGGTGCACTTTTGCCAACTATCAGGATAAATAAATACATGTGAAAATTCTTTTCCAAGATTCCTGGCTTCAAATTCAAATAATTTACTCTTTGATGTTCATGTCCATACTAATGCATGATAATTAGGGAAGTGCATAACATTTCTCCATTTTCCTGGGCAAGAACTGTTTCTACCTTAATTAATCTTTATTTCCCCCTCTACAATTTGAAACACACACATACCTCGTTACCAATTTAATTAGGGATACTTATTAATTGGCAACTCTATTTTTGTCATCCCTGACTTAGAGAAAACATATCTTCCTATAAAATGGGCTTGAAGATAAAGAAGCAAAGTATAATTTTTTGTCAATTTTCTGTTACTCATGTACAAAATACTAAAATGTAAAAATAATTTTTAAAATTTCCATTAGTATTTAAGACAGCTGATATTTTTATTTCATTATTAGTATTCTAACCAGATGATTTCTTTCAGCTGTCATTTTAAAAATGAATTAGGCTAAATTAAAAATTGCAAAGACTTTAGGGATGATAATTAAGTAGTCATCTATGTAAGAAATGATTAAAAACTTTCATCATAACTATTTTCATCATCATCGTTCCTAGATATATTATGAGCAACACACTCTAATACTAAAATCTGTGATATTCACCTTTGCTACATTATTGACTAGCAGTAAAATGTTGCCAAGAAATTATGTAGCTGGGCAATATATATGCCAAATAAATAATTACTGTTGAGCATCATTATTAAAGATGAACTGATTGGGAGACCTGAAATCTTAAAGAACATTCTAAATGGCAAATTTGAAGTACCCAGTAGGAAAATGGTCCCCTACTCAAACGCTCACCAACTCTTTTCGATTTTTTATGGAAGTGAGATTTATTTTCTTACTTTTGCCAGATACATCCATATTTTGAAATAATTTACCAAACAAATTACATTAATTTATTACATCTTGATTAGAAAGAGAAAAAAGAAAACCAAATTGATAGGAGTTAAAGATCTATGTGACTGTCAATAAATACTTAAAATAGCTTTTTAAGTATCCTTCACTAATGGAAAAGTAATAATAGTAGCGTAACAGAAAGAGCCCAGATTTCAGGATCAGAAAGCCCTGGGTTCACTTCTTTGTTCTTACACATACATACATAAATGTGTGATATTAGACAGGTACCTTCTGAGTCTCAGTTATTTCATCTGTAGTAGGAGGATAGCAATTTCTTTGTCATAAGTATATTATGAAAATTTTTTCTAGCTTGGGGCATAGCAAACAAACACTGAATGACTGAAAACTACTATCGTTATAGGCAGTAATTTATTAGGTCATTAAATATGAAATGTCAGATTTAGAATCCAAACTTTATTATATATCAAACAAGAGACAGTACAATTAATCAAAATATGTGCTTAAACTATTGACACAGTTTTGCCATCTTAACGGTAGCTTGCTTACTCCAGCAGTGAAAAAGCCTGGAAAGCAAGTGGCGATGAAATAGTGAAAGGCATTTTCCACAGCCTGTTGAGAATTGAATATTTTTCCTTGCAAGAAATGGTCCAAAGCCTGGAAGAAGTGGTAGTCAGTGGTGCAAGATCTGGTGAACACTGTGGATGACAGAGAGCTTCCAAGCCCAGCCTTTATAGTTTGAAAAGCATTGATCGTGCAACATGCAGTTGAGCGTTGTCTTGCAAGAGGACTGGCCTGTCTCTATTGACCAATCTCAGTCGCAGTCATCCTCATCATTTCACCTAACTGGCTGCAGTAGACATCTGCTGTGATGGATTGACCAGGTTTAACGAGGCCATAGGGATAATACCAGGGCTGGACCACCAAACAGATATCATTAGCTTTTTTGATGAATATTTGGTTTTGGACTGTGTTTCAGCACTTCTTCTTTATCCAACCATTGTGTAAAATGCTTGAGATTGTCAAAAAGAACCCATTGTTCATCACACGCAACAGTATGGTGTAGAAATGGTTCACCTTTATGTCATGACAGCAAAGAAAGGAAAGATTCAAGATGATTTCTCTTCTGGTACTCATTTAATTCATGTGGTGCCCATTTATCCAGTTTCTTTACCTTGCTGATTTGTTTCAAATGGTCCAATACTGTTGGAATCATAATGTCAAACCTTGCTGCTAATTCACGTGTAGGTTGAGATGGATTCACTTCCACTGCAGCTCTCAGCTCATCATTATTCTACCTTGGTCTCAGGTCACCCACATAGCTCATTTTCAAGATTAAAATCACCAGAAGAGAACTTCTCAAGCCATCAATGTACTGTGTGTTCATCAGCCACATCCTTTCCCAATACTTCATTGATATTTCGAGCTGTCTACATGGCATTGGTTCCACAACAGAACTCACATTCTAAAATGATGCAAATTTTTGATTTATCCGTGGCTTCGCAAAAATTGTTCTAAAAAATATTTGAAAGATAATCACAAGGCAAAACGCTCATTTGAAAGAATGAGGATGTACCTTCACAATTAAAAAAAAAAAGGAACTGTCGAAGTGAGATATCAGAAGTATTAACTGTCAAACTTAGGAAATTAGACATTCTATACTTGATAAACTAATACTTTCTCTGCTATTCATTTTATTCTCCTTTAAAATTGAATTCATAATACCACTTTGCTAAGTAGTTAAGAAGGCTAGTAATACTGTATGAAAATAATCTGCTTTGCACTTGGCACAAACTAAGTGCTCATTAATGACAGCAACCACATTGTTTTACTACTGGCAGTTGAATTAACCTTAATTCATTTAAGAAATATTTATTGCATGTCTGTTCCCTGTCACATTCTTGGTGTTGATGATACCAAGTGGAACAGGCCATACTAGATCTCTGCCTCAAGAAAATTAGAACAGAGTTGGGAACAGACATTGAACAACGGAGTTTAAGTAGGATGAAGGTTGTTGCAGTAAAATCTAACTTATTTGGGCAAAGGTCAGGGAAAGCTTCCATAAGATGACATTCGTTTTCTTTCTTTCCTTCTTTCTTTCTTTCTTTCTTTCTTTCTTTCTTTCATTTCAGCATGTTACGGGGGTAAAAATATTTAGGTTACATATATTGTCTTTACCCCATCCAAGTCAGAGCTTCAAGCGTGTCTACTTTCAGATGATAGGTGAAATTAGCTAGGAAAATAAATGGTATAAAATCTTTATGAATGAATAACAATTAAAATTTAATCTAGTCTGAAATGATGTTTGAAGGCTTCCTGGTCTAAATGTAAATTTAGACCTGAAGAATGAGTAGGAGCTAGCAGTATGAAGCAGATGACTGGAAGGCCTGTGGAGAGAGGAAATAGATAACAGGCATTAATCTTTGAAGTGGCTTTTTAGATCTTACTGACCTATCCAGCCCACCTTCCCACCAGTCTTTCCTCATCCCAGTGCTAAAGCTCCAGTGAACCATAGGACAGTGGATAGAATTCAGATTTGGGAGGTTTGCTATCTAAGTTGGTACCCTGGTTTCCCCAGTCAATAAGAGCACAATTTAGAAAAATTATCTAACTTCTCTATGACCTAGTTTGTTCAACTGTAAATTGGCATGATAAAGTAATATGTTTTAGGAGTAAGATATTTAATATTAACATATTAAAAGCATTTAGATTAAAGCCTGGTACATACTGAGTATTTAATGCATGTTAGTTGTTATTATAGTTAATTTATATCCCCAAAGATGCGTTGCTATCTCCACATGCTGTTCCCTCTTCCTAGAATGCTCTCTACTTCCCCTCTTAATCTACATATTTCTTACCCTTACTTTAAATATCAGCTAGTAATCAAAACCTGGAGAGTGTATGAGGTAACCTAGTGACAATGAAAAGAGTGAGAAGAGAAGGGGCTTAGGACAGAACACTGAAAACTGCCAGAATTTGAGGTTCTGTGAAAAGAAGAGAAACCAGCTAAAGAGGCTGAAATGCAGAAGCCTGAGAGGCTGGAGGAAAATCAAAGAGAATGATATGAAAAACATTGGAAATAAAGGCTTGCAAATAGAAGTAAGTTGTCACCAGTGTCCAGTGCTGCTTAGAAGCCAAGTTATATAAAGAGTAAATAGGTCATCTGTTGGTGTTAAGAACTTGGAAGTTATTGCTGATCTTAAGAGCAGCTTCAGTGGTGTGGTGGTAATGGATAAAATAGTATGGTAAGAATGATTGAAAGCTGACGAGGTAGAAATAACATCATAAAATATTTTAATATTTAGTAGAGCAGGACTCCATAATCACCATTTGATTTAAAAATTTTTCCAGGCTTTCCTCACAAACTAGTTTCCATATAAGAATTAGAATCGCTTTGCCCAGATTAAAAATTATCTGGGACTAACGTCACCAAGATGAGATAATAAGAGTCTCCCATTCATATTCCCCCATGATATGAATAATTTTCCAGCCATCCACAGACAAAAAAAAATGCCTTTGTGGGACTTTGGGGATACAGATAAAAGGTTGCAAAACCCTGGTGGAGCATAAGGACAAGAGGCCCATTTTGAGAAGACAGGCCCATGCCCAGGTACAAGTATCACTATTTGTGGTATAGTCAATAGACCTTCAAATAGTCCTGCCCCCTATGGTGTTGACTACAGACTGACTTGGCCTTGGTAATGCTAATAGTACCATCTGCCAAAGGACTGAGTAGCCACACCCACCCATGCCTCAAGTAACAGGCTTGCCAACCTCTATGTGTGGCTGCAAACCATGAAGCAGCATTGTAATCTCGCTTCAGTCCCACTCAACTGCACTCTGAGGGAAATTATGAGCACACAAAATCCCAGTAGGAAGCTTGGCCATCCATGCTCCCAGAGACAAGCTTGGAGACCTCAGTCTAATATGTCAAATCAGGCATTTTTATTATTATAAAACATCTGTACAAATTATAGCTAAAATGGCATAATTGGCTGTGTTAAATTTTGAATGAACATTTCATATCTCAAAAAAAGAATTATCTTGAGACAACAAAAATGGAAATACAATCAATTGCAAAGATGTGGAAACAACCCAAGTGTCCATCAATACATGAGTGGATTAATAAAATGTGGTATATGTATACCATGGAGTACTACTCAGCCACAAAAAACAATGGTGATCTAGCACCTCTTGTATACTCTTGGATAGAGGTGGAGGCCATTCTACTAAGTGAGGTATCACAAGAATGGAAAAACAAGCACCACATGTACTCACCATCAAATTGATATTAACTGATCAACACTTCAGTGCACATATAGTAGTAACATTCATCAGGTGTTGGGCAGGTGGAAGGGGGGAGTGGGGATGGGTATATACACACCTAATGGGTGCGGTGCACATAGTCTGAGGGATGGACATGCTTGAAGTTCTGACTTGGGTGGGGCAAAGGCAATATATTTAACCTAAACATGTATACTCC
>NW_012156284.1:6131245-6132927 GCF_000956105.1 Propithecus coquereli
AAAGGTCTCAAAGAAACAACTTTCCTCTACACTTCCAGAAACTAGAAAAGAGAAATAAACTATTCCCAAAGTTAGCAAATGAAAGGAGATATATATTAGGGCAGAAATAAATGAAACAGAAACTAGAAAGACAGCTAAAATATCAACAAAGTAAGAGTTGGTTTTCTTAAATGATAAAACGACATTGAAAAACCTTTAGCTAGACTAACCTAGCAAAAAGATAGAGGACTGAAATATATAAAATCATAAAATAAGGAGGAGACATTGCAACTGATACCACAGAAGTAGAAAGTATCATAAGAGATTGCCATGAATATATGCCAGCAAATAAGATAATATATTTTATATTAACAAATAGAAAAAAATGGATAAATTCCTAGAAATATATGACCTCAAAAGACTGAATTATGAGGAAATCAAAAATGTAAACAAATCAATAATGAGGAAGGAGATTGAATGAGTAAGAAATATTTCTCCCAACAAAGAAGAAACCAGGATGGGATGGCTTCATGAGTGAATTTTACTAAACATTTGAAGAAGAATGACTGCTAATCCTCCCTAAACTCTTCCAAAAAATGAAAGAGTGACTAACATTTCTAAAATATTTTTACAAACCCAGCATTAATCTCAATACTACATTGTTAATTTTCTGGCCACAGGTTTGGTAGACAGAATAGCATCCCAAAGATGTCTATGTGCTAATTTTCAGAACCTGTGAATATGTCACCTACATGACAAAAATGACTTCATAGGTTTTATTAAGTTAATAATAATCTTGAAATGGCAATATTACCCTGAATTGCGTTTATGGGCTCGATATAATCACAGGAGTCCTCATAAGGGAAAGAGGAATGTAGGAGAGTCAGAGGAGGTGTGGGGAAGTAAGCAGAGGTCAGAGTTATGTGGGGCAAGAAACCAAGGAATGTAGGCAACCTCTAGAAGTTGGAACTGGCAAGAAAATAGATTCTTACCTAGAGCTTCCAAGAGAAATAAAGTCCTGCCTACACCTTGATTTTAGCCTAGTGAAATCCATTTCACACTTCTGATCTCTAGCATTATAAAGTAAATTATGTGTTGCTTTCACACATTAAGTTTGTGGTGATTTGCTACAGCAACACTAAAGAACTAATTTGAGAGTAATGCTTTATTGCATATATCTTAATATCTATTGTTTGCATTATTTGTATTTTCTATATATTTTGCAGTATATATTTTTGGTTTTCTTTTTGATACAAGAGCTTTTTAGGGATTATGTATTACTCATTTAGTTATGCCTTTCTCCAGAAACCCTTTACTCAAGCTGTAGGCATGTGACAAGTCTGAGCAAAATTCTTCGAAAGTGCAGTCACAGCATTTGATAAGAAGATACAGACATAAACTAACCTGGACCCTACAGATTCTTCTTCAGGACTTTGCATAGATATTGACAAGGATATTTTATTTACTCTGGGATTATAAACACTAAGGGCCATGTCAGCCTGAAGCTATTTGGGACCCTCTTCTCAACATATGAAGCCTATATGAGAATAAAGCAAAATAAAACCCAGCAAAGTTGATAGAGCATAAGATATCCTTAGGGCATCATTTGAACTTCTGGAAACAACTGTTCCTTAAGGCTCTCCTTGAGCTTCCCAATAACATTACCCAGTAAATTCCAGCAGGGGAAAAATGATAAACTTTTT
>NW_012156284.1:6134067-6140327 GCF_000956105.1 Propithecus coquereli
TGGGTATCTAATAGTTATATATATTTATAGGGTACATGTGATAAACTACTTAATATTGTGTCTCTTCATCGCTGTTAATGTGTTTTTCTTTAATTTAGGTAGGGGAGAAAAAAGGTTTGGCAAGATATAAATTTGTGTCTCATTTAAATAAAAGAAGTCCAGAAGACTCCCTTGTGTAGGCATGGTATAACCTCTCTATCAACAGGAAAAAAGGCACCTACCTTCTGCATTCCAGGATGTCTCTTCATGCTTCAAAAATTTTTCTGGAGCTCCGACCATCATGTTCACACTTCATGACATGTCCTAATATGAATTCCCAATAGTAAAAAAACAGGAATCCCAATTAAATTTGAATTTCAGGTAAATATAGGATGTTTTTAGTGTAAGTATGTTTCAATTAGCCATCATTATCTGAAATTTAAAGCTAAGTTGGAATCCTGTATTTTATCTGGCAACTCAATCCCTGGGGATTTTCCTCAAGTCCGATATTATTCCTTCATCGAGAATGGAACCCTGAAACCCTTGTTCTGAAGTGAGAGAGTTGGGGCCACACTCAGGCGTTTTACCCCCACTATTCATTTACAAATCCCTACCAATAATCCCATCCCCTTTCCTTTTTTGAGAGTGGAAGGAAAACACTGGGAAAATATGTGGGTTGGGCCACCATTTTATTATTCTGTAGTGGGTGGTAGGGGTAACAGGACTAGGTGCTTTTCCCCCATACCTCATGGTTCTTTGGAAGATCTTTTTCTTCCTTTTTATCTACATAGCCCCCTTTTTATTGGACATAACGAATTATTGACGTATGTAATCATTGAATCTTACCTCTGTAGGTAGGGGAGAGGATAAATATTCCATAATATAGCTTAATTTTAATATATTATTTTAAGGCCTTAGTTTACATTTAAATGTCTTAGTACAATAAGTAGATGATCACAATAAAAGTTACAAGTTGCTGTCTTTGCTCTGCCAGATGGCCTCTCGCCCTCAGGTGTACTCTTTTCTTCAGCTATTGTAAGTGCTGACTCATAGCTGATCCCTTTCTCCAGAGAATTACTGTCTGCCACACTGAAGTCACCTCCAAGCTACACCCCAGGCAACCCACTCCTTAAGGAGGGGCTACTTCTGTGGTGCATGTTTTGCTTCAGAGCTTTCCTTGGGATGATGCTGAAAGTACTCTGAATTTGAAACCATGTTCTTGTTTAATAACTTCCTCAACCCTGTGATGCTTCTCTTTCTCCTTTTTTTCTGATGACACGTCCTCAATAATCATTTGCACAAGAATGTCTATCACAAGGTCTACTTCTGAAAAAAACAGCCTGAAACCAACAGCTAATACTTAAGGGTGTTACTGCCATACCACTCACACTACTGATTGCATTATATGCATAATGCCATTTAATCTGGAAAATGATCTTACTGATCTAAACTGTTCTAAACTGTTCTACTGTTCTACTGATCTAAACTGTGCTGAATCTAATGATGTTACTGTGCCTTTCATTTCAAGCTTTTACATTTCATATTTTCTTACAGTTTCCATTTTCTCCACTTTAATTACCCATCTGATTTTGCATATTGTCTACCTTTTACTTTCATTTTTGATTTTATTAGATGGAAGTTGTACAGGTGTTTTTTTTGTTGTTATTTTTACATGGATGAATTGCATAGTGGATAAGTCAAGGCTTTTATTAATAATATACCTGTTACCTGAATAGTGTACACTGTACCCAATAGGTAATTTTTATGAATATGGGAGCTCTCGTGTTGGGTGCATAAATATTTAGAATTGTTATATCTTCTTGTTGAATTGATCCTTTAATCATTTTTTTTGTTTCAACATATTATGGGGGTACAGATGTTTAGGTTACATATGTTGCCCTTGCCCCCCCCACCACCAAGTCCGAGCTTCAAGTGCGTCCATCCCCCGGGTGGTGCGCATCGGATGGACGCACCGCACTCATTGTGTATGCATATGCCAGTCCCCGTCTCCCCCTCCCCCCGCCCCCCTGCCGGACATCCAATAAATGTTATTCTTATATGTGCACTTCAGTGTTGATCAGTTATATACAGTGACAATCTTTGTCTTTTTTCACTGTTGTTGATATAAAGATTGTTTTGTTTGATATAAGAATAGCTACTCCTGTTTGCTTTTGTTTTCCATTTGCATGGAATATTTTTTCCACCCCTTTACCTTGAATATGTGTGACTCTTTATGAGTTAAATGAGTTTCTTGGAGACAGTAGATATTTGGGTTGCGTTTTTTTAATCCATTCCATTAATCTATAGCGTTATGTGAGGCATTTAAACCATTTATATACAATGTTATTGATAAGTGAGCTACTATTCCAGTCCTCATGTCAATTCTTGCCTGTTTGCTTTGTATTCTCCCTTGTGTTACTGTTTTATAGGAGCTGTGCATTTTTATTTTCAGGTGTATTTACACTGCTCCATATCAACCATTCTTTTTTTAGTGTTTACAGAACTTTTGAGCCTGTACTGTGGGGCAGGTCTAGTGGTGAAAAATTGCCTTGAGAGTTTGTTTATCTGGGAAAGATTTTATTTCTCCTTCATTTATGAAACTTAATTTTGCAGGATACAATATTCTTGTGTGAGAGTTATTCTGTTTAAGAATCCTACAGTTGGGAGCCTAGTCCTTTCTGGCTTGCAAGATTTCTGCTGTGTATTCTGCTGTTAGTCTGATTTCTTTTACTTTGTAAGTTACTTGATGCTTTTATCATGCAGCTTTTAGGATTTTCTCCTTAACTTTGACTTTGTCCAGACTGATGACTATGTACCTTGGTGATATTCTGTATGCAATAAATCTTCCAGAAATTTGTTGACCTTCTTTGGTCATCCAAAGATAAATATCTACTTGCCACTTTCAGTCCTCTCCATGGAAGTGGTTTGTGTCAATTCCTTCTATTCTACCATCTTGGCCCTTCTGTCCACATTTAAAAAAATATATATATATATTCATTATGGTTATTTTAAATTCCATGTCAGATATTTTCAACATCTTTGTAATATCTAAGTCTGGTTCTAATAATTTCTTTAACTCTTTGGAATGTTTTGTCTTCTCATCTGTTCTCTGCTTCCTATTTTTTTTAATCAGGCTCTTATATAACACAGTATAGACTGAGGTAACTCTTTTAATGCCTAAAATGGGGATGTAGTCCCTTCTTCTAGATATTTATTATGGGTATTTGAGTTAATATAAATAATAATTTGGAGTGTATTATTGCTATGTTATACTCACTACACCACAGGCTTCAAATACTTTTAGCAAAACCCATGTTCAATGTGGGGATTGGTTTGCCAGAGGATTTATTTTTCAATATCTACTTCAAACTCAATTTTAATCTCTTTCTGTTGTGACTCAGTGATTTTTGTCTCTTGCAAGTTACTTGCTACTTATCTTGGTGGTAGGGGGCAGGAATAAGAGGAATTTGTTTTTCTGCTTAAATTTCAGTCCTAGGCAGACAACCCTTCCATACTGAGGGCTTGGTAGGCTTTGTTACGGTGTATTTAGAGTAGTCTTTAATCCAGAGCAGAGGTTGGAAAACTTGTTTTATAAAGGTCCAGCTAGTAATTTTTGGTTTAATTTTTGTATGCCATTGAGTTTCTGTGGCAGCTACTAAACTTTCCCATTATAACAAAGAAGTAGACATTGACATTCATAAATAAATGGGCATGGCTAGTTTCCAATACAACACTGTTTACAAATACAAATGGCAGGCTGGATTAGACCGAAGGACCATAGTTTTCTATCTCCTGTTCTTTAGGATGGCCCTTATACTTAAGATTAGGTTTTATGATGTTTGAACAAAATCTACATGTATTAATGATGTCTATCTTCTCTATACACATCTAATGTCTAATATACCCATCACTACTCTGCTTCTAGTATCTCTGTTACACTATCAATCCTATAGAATCTTCTCTCTGGTAAGCCTCAGCAGACTCATCCTCTGAATGTGTAGCCAAGCTTTCAGCAAGTAACTCACAAGAAACACTCGGGGATCTCTTTAACCTCACCTTCCTTTCCTGAATGATTATTTCCTTCCCAGTACTCTGCCCTTAAAACTTCATCTCCTTTAATTTCCACAATCTCTGAACTCTGTTTCCTCAGCTCAATAGGTGGACCACACTCTGCTTTGACTACAGCTAATTGATCTGCACTCAGAAAATATACCTATGGCAGGGAAAGGAGTAATTGTTCAGATTCTCCTAGTTATTAGTATGATAACTAATTTTTACTGGAACCTTGGAATTGTTTTAGTCTATTTGGGCTTCTATAACAAAATATCATAAGCTGGGTGGTTTAAAAAGAACAGAAATGTATTTCTCACAGTTCTGGAGGCTGAGAAGTCAAAGATCAAGGTTCAGGCAAATTCAGTCTGGCGAGGGTCTTCTTCCTGGTTCATAGTTGATGACTTCTCATAGTGTCTTTACATAGTAGAAGAGACAATATAGCTCTCTATGGCCTCTTTTATAAGGGTACTAATCTCATTCAGGAAAACTCTGCCCTCATGGTCTAATCACCTCTTAAAGACTTCACCTCCTAAACTAAACACATTGGTGATTAGGTGTTGACATATAAATTTTGGGGAGACACAAACATTCAGACTATAGCAGGAATCTTGTCCATTGTGTTGTAACCCTTTGGAGCTCATTTAAATCTTTTGTTTTAGCTGATTTTCTCTGACATCTTCCTCGCAGGGGAAGTGGAGGCCACTGCCTTTTTTCTGCCACTTCAAGGTAGAAATCCAAGTTGCCCACTCAGCCTCCATTTCCACCTGTGAAGTGGGGTGGTAGTTTTAACTTACTACTAGGTTTCCACTGATACTTCCCTGGCTTAGGAAGTGAAGTGCCTCATTACTGCTTTTCATGTGGCCTCCACTAATACCACTATGGAGGTGGCCTCCTTACCTCTGAGTGATATAAAAGTCCAGTAGGCCTCTTCTGACTACACCCCTCCATGGAGTTGAATGGGTGCCTTATTATTGCCAAGTGAGAATATACACCACTATACCAACATATTTGAGCACCTTATTATTACAGTCTTATGAAGGTAGAAACCTAGCATCACTCCTCCACCTTTGGTGGCGTGGGTGGGGATAGGGACAATTTTAATTTTAGAGGGGGTGATTGGCTATAGCAGAGTAGCTGTTTTATCAAACTTTTCTGTCTTGTAAGGCTACATCTTTCCTTTCCCTTTAGATAGAGAGCAGAATTTTGTCTATGGCTTTTGGTATTTCCAAGTTGTTGGCCTCTTCAGCTGTAAGTCTCAGATATATTATGCATGAACAAAAGAATAAAGAAAAGAAAAGAAACCCCACCCTGTAATTCTTTGGGTCCTGGGTTCTATAGATACTCTGAGTCTGACTATTTCTATGATTCAAATTGTTCTTATGCATGTTTTATATACAATATCTAGGGTATTCATTGTATTTAGCAGAAGAAATAGGCAAACATATTTACTCCATCTTCCAGAAGAAGAAGTCACCTTGTTGTACGTGTTAAAATTTAAGTTTGACATTTACTTCAAGTTAACAATTTACATAGCAATTGTTTAGATGAGAAAACTGAGAATCAGAATGATTAGTAAGTTAAATTCGATACTTAAACCACTGACATTTACATTCACCCTTTTGCCAAGAAGTGACTTACTTTCCTTAGTTTCCTTAGAGAGAGAGAGAGAGATTATGTGCCAGATTTCTTGTATCTTTAAGCATTGCTTCATGGGTCTATCCATGTATTAAGTATTTGGTAAATATTTATTGAATCAATATTAATCTATATACTTACATATATATTCACATATATATATATAGAGAGAGAGAGAGAAAGAGAGAGAGAGAGAGAGATTATTGCATTAGTTCATGCAGTTGTGGAGAGGCAGGCAGGCTTGAAATCCACAGGGAAGCTGGCAGGGAAGAGTTGATGCTGCAGTCTTGAGTTGGGCAGAATGTCTGTGTTGCAATCTGAGCAGAATTCTGTCTTCCTTGAAGAAATAGTAGTCTTTGCTCGTAAGGACTTTGATTGATTGGATGAGGCCCATCCACATTCTGGAGGGTAACCTGCTTTAACTCAACTGATTATAAATGTCAATCATAACCACAAATACCTTCACAGCAACATTAAGCTAGAGTCTCACCAAACAACCCAGCATCATAGCTTAGCCCAGCTGATTGATAAATTTAACCATCACAGATACAACCTACAGAGTGGAGCTCACCAAATTTTCATAGCTAGTAAGT
>NW_012156284.1:6140377-6148508 GCF_000956105.1 Propithecus coquereli
CTAGATTATTGGTAAAACTTTCCTTTACTTTTACAGCTTATAAATAACCTGATACTAATAATATATGGTTTAAGAACTGCCTATTTGAAAATTGGTTATCTATGCAATTGAAAGTCCCTTTGAAATTTTGTAGATCTGCACATCAAAGCAGACCTCAAATGGTGTTTTTGGAAGTAAAGATTTGCGAGCCTGTTCTTGGTTCGCAGCAACTAGATTCAGTTCATTCATCACCTTGAAGTCAGCTCTCCAACAATTACAGGGACTAATAGCATTTTATTCCTTTCATCGATTTTTCAAACTGAGTGCACAACCTTCCTCTGACTGGCACATGCTATTTTGCCATGCTGCAATTCTTTCTAGCCCTGTCTATCACCCTGTTTTATGCTGTTCAAATCCCTAATTACCCTTCTGGGTACTACTATGGCAGCTAATAAAATTATTTTGTAGGCTCAGACTGAAATGGTTCTTCAGTGGCTACATATTCGTCCACTGTTATGTCAGTTTCTACATATGTTCACTGTTCTACCTGTTGTTTCTACCATAAGTCTCTTTCACGTTTCTTTATTATACTTGACTAGTATTTTAGTTGAACTTATTTCAGAATGGAAATTCAACCAATGTGACTCATTGATGTGGTCTAAGTTTGAAAATAATTTTGTTTTTATACTTATAGAAGCACCAAGATTCAGGTTGAATGAGTATGCTCTATTTTGTTAAACTATACAAAACAAGTATGCTAGTTTTTTTGTGAATAACAAGGAATAAACTCTGTAGAATCATACAAGCATTGTTGACAATGGTGGAGCAGCATAATGCAGGGCTTTGACTTATCATGACAAGTGGTCCTATAGGTGGCCTAACAGCTTGAATGTGTTTCTATTTGATGTTGGAGGACAAGTGAGCAATTCCAAAATGCACTCCCTTTTTCCCAAGTGCATCTTAACCAGAATTATGAGAAAAATTAATTTAAAGGTCAGTGTGTACAATGCAAAAAGCATGATCTTTGAGGTGACATAGCCATGTTTTCAATACTTAATCCCTCACTTATGACTGTGTGGCTTTAGGTAAGTTATCTAAAATATATAAGCCTGTGTTTTCTTATTCGTGAAATAAAGACAATAAGTACAGATTAAAATAAGGTATATAGAGTTCCTGTTAATTTGGGTTCAATGTTTTGCAGACAATACAAAAATTCAATTACATAAAATATTCATTATAATTATATTAAAATATTGATATATAACATTTATTGAGCATGTGTCAGGCACTGTGAAAAATGCTTTACATGGATTATCTTATTTAAACCTTGTAAGAACTCTATGATATAAATATTATTATTACCATACTCCCAATTTAAGAAATGAGTATTCATAGAATATTTTTATGCAAGAACTCATATAGCTAGGAAGGGACAGATACAGTATTCAAATCCAGGTCCACCTAACACAACTTCTAAGGCCATGTTATTCAAATATATATTGTAGCACCTCTCATCAGCCTGAGTACATGGCTATTTGCTTTGCCTCAACCATGATGCGTTCAGAACCGTGTTGAAATCAAAGCATTGACAGAATTTAAGTTGTACAATGAAATACATAGCAGCAGCTTTCCTCAACTGTTAGAAGAGATCAAAATATATATTTTATTTTTTTGAAAAATGAGTATATAAATGCATTTTGTAGGTATTCTAAATAATTAATAATTATGATTTTGGATTATTAATCACTGTACTCATTGAACTAGTGTCTGGTGTTGCAATATTAGGAAGTTATTATTTACAGAATACTGACAGACTGGGCTTTAGAAACTAAAGCAGTAGAAGTACATATTTGAAAACATGCCCTTGTGACCTAAGTACATCCATATGCCTGTAGGCTTAAGATCCTTTATATTCTCTATATCTGCTTCCATAAAGCCCTAGTTTCTGTTTTTCAGCATAACAGCTAAGTAATCTGACAGATTACTTGTTTTCATCAATGGTACTTATATCCTAATGGATGATGGCTGTCTGCTTTCAAATCTCACTTTACCAATTTCAGTTTCTGTAGAAGGCTAATGAGAGGAAGATTTTGGGTAGAATGCAAGAAATATATCCTTTATATTACTGTCAATACGTTTTTATTCTTTGGACAGGACTTGTTGACAGTTCAGAAACATATAGGCAATATTTGAATTTTTAGTTTGAAAATGAAGATTCATTTCAGGGCTTTGGCCAGGAAAGGTGAATAATGTGGGAACTACCTGGCCAGCAGTACTTCTTTACTGAATTTTCGACTTTCAGACATAACATATATGGATCAGCAAAAGTGTAAGTGCTGTATGTACTACTGATTTTGAGTTACTAATGAGAATATGGTCAATGAACAAAGGGAACAAATATACGTGATTTACAAACCTTGTTTGAAACTAAAACTTTAATTTCCTCTTCCTCTTTACCAGAGCTGTTAAAATTTCTCTGAACAGATACAGTAGACTTTCTATTCTTTTAATTTTCTTTTCCCATCCTGTGGTGAAGATCATAATGAGCCCTCTAAGTAGCCAAAAGGCAACCACACAGAAAGAGGGAGCACAAGATCTAAATAACTGGTATTTAGATAATTAAGCATTGACTATGCATTTTTCTTTGAGCTTTTAATTATCACTTTTGTCTCAGAATTTTCTTTCTTATAATTTTAACTTTTTTGTATCACCAAATACTTATCATTGTAGATTTGTTTTTTATCCACATTAAGGTCATCTTAATAAATGTGATATGGTCTCACTAAACATAGCCTTTGAAATTCTAAATTTAAGGGAAGTTGGTATTTTATGTGTCTATCTTTACCTGTTTTATTTTCCAGAGTATGTCAGAAGATAATATTTATGTTTTTTATCTTCTTGCTGTCTGGAAAGTCAGTTCAAAGAGAAAAAAAGCAAAAGTATAGATTAAAAAGGCATAAGATGTTACGGACTAAGAATTTTAAAAAATAGATGTATTTACATTCTCTTTTCAAAAATAGATATACAGGTTTGAATCTGGGGTTCTTTTACTTTCAGAATATTTACCAGCTAATTCACATTCTTAGATTTCACCATATATTCATGTGAATGAAAGAGCATGGAATTTTCCTATATATATTAAACAGGTAATTATTGAGGATCTAATGTGTTACGGGTACTGTGGGAATACAGATTATGGGTTTCCTGTTCAAAGTAAGGTCAAAAATTATGGAGTGCAGAAATTACACATATAAAAAGCAACAGATAAATATGAAAATAATACAAAACCCACTATTATATACACCAATAAAAGTCTTTGTAAATCGTAGTTTTCCACTTAAAATACATCAAAAAAATATTCACTAAAGGTCTCTGTCACTGCAAAATAACTAATTTTATATAAAATTATTTTTATGATACATTATAGTTCTTAGGTGAAGGAGTTGTCCTAGGTCTCATTACTACCAAAAATACATGAGCTGATCTCAGTAGGTGGAGAGTTTAGCAGCAAGTACCAGAAAGAAGGTTGTCTTGAGTAATAATGATAATAATCAGCATCACATGTATGAAGCTAAGCCTTTGGCCAGTGTCAAGATGACAGAGTTGACTCTAAGTGTCCCAAACAAATTGGTAACCTCTCAGGGACTAATGTGGTCGCAGATCAATAACATTTATAGGCTCCAAGTATAAACAAGCACAAATCCCCATCTGGAAAAAACTATCTACAATTTATTCCATAGGCTTCTATCTGCTGCCTACAGGAAACACATCTAACCCACAAAGATGCCTTCAGACTAAAGGTCAAGGGATGGAAAACTATCATCGAGGCAAATGGAAGTCAAAAGAAAGCAGGGGTAGCTATACTATTTTCAGGTAACATAAGCTTTAAACTAGCAAAAGTAAAAAAAGCAAAGATGGCCACTATATATTGGTGAAAGGGAAGATCCAACAAGAAGAGTTTATAATCCTTAATATCTATGCACCCAATACACCAGCACCCAGTTACTTGAGCATGTGTCAGGCACTGTGAAAAATGCTTTACATGGATTATCTTATTTAAACCTTGTAAGAACTCTATGATATAAATATTATTATTACCATACTCCCAATTTAAGAAATGAGTATTCATAGAATATTTTTATGCAAGAACTCATATAGCTAGGAAGGGACAGATACAGTATTCAAATCCAGGTCCACCTAACACAACTTCTAAGGCCATGTTATTCAAATATATATTGTAGCACCTCTCATCAGCCTGAGTACATGGCTATTTGCTTTGCCTCAACCATGATGCGTTCAGAACCGTGTTGAAATCAAAGCATTGACAGAATTTAAGTTGTACAATGAAATACATAGCAGCAGCTTTCCTCAACTGTTAGAAGAGATCAAAATATATATTTTATTTTTTTGAAAAATGAGTATATAAATGCATTTTGTAGGTATTCTAAATAATTAATAATTATGATTTTGGATTATTAATCACTGTACTCATTGAACTAGTGTCTGGTGTTGCAATATTAGGAAGTTATTATTTACAGAATACTGACAGACTGGGCTTTAGAAACTAAAGCAGTAGAAGTACATATTTGAAAACATGCCCTTGTGACCTAAGTACATCCATATGCCTGTAGGCTTAAGATCCTTTATATTCTCTATATCTGCTTCCATAAAGCCCTAGTTTCTGTTTTTCAGCATAACAGCTAAGTAATCTGACAGATTACTTGTTTTCATCAATGGTACTTATATCCTAATGGATGATGGCTGTCTGCTTTCAAATCTCACTTTACCAATTTCAGTTTCTGTAGAAGGCTAATGAGAGGAAGATTTTGGGTAGAATGCAAGAAATATATCCTTTATATTACTGTCAATACGTTTTTATTCTTTGGACAGGACTTGTTGACAGTTCAGAAACATATAGGCAATATTTGAATTTTTAGTTTGAAAATGAAGATTCATTTCAGGGCTTTGGCCAGGAAAGGTGAATAATGTGGGAACTACCTGGCCAGCAGTACTTCTTTACTGAATTTTCGACTTTCAGACATAACATATATGGATCAGCAAAAGTGTAAGTGCTGTATGTACTACTGATTTTGAGTTACTAATGAGAATATGGTCAATGAACAAAGGGAACAAATATACGTGATTTACAAACCTTGTTTGAAACTAAAACTTTAATTTCCTCTTCCTCTTTACCAGAGCTGTTAAAATTTCTCTGAACAGATACAGTAGACTTTCTATTCTTTTAATTTTCTTTTCCCATCCTGTGGTGAAGATCATAATGAGCCCTCTAAGTAGCCAAAAGGCAACCACACAGAAAGAGGGAGCACAAGATCTAAATAACTGGTATTTAGATAATTAAGCATTGACTATGCATTTTTCTTTGAGCTTTTAATTATCACTTTTGTCTCAGAATTTTCTTTCTTATAATTTTAACTTTTTTGTATCACCAAATACTTATCATTGTAGATTTGTTTTTTATCCACATTAAGGTCATCTTAATAAATGTGATATGGTCTCACTAAACATAGCCTTTGAAATTCTAAATTTAAGGGAAGTTGGTATTTTATGTGTCTATCTTTACCTGTTTTATTTTCCAGAGTATGTCAGAAGATAATATTTATGTTTTTTATCTTCTTGCTGTCTGGAAAGTCAGTTCAAAGAGAAAAAAAGCAAAAGTATAGATTAAAAAGGCATAAGATGTTACGGACTAAGAATTTTAAAAAATAGATGTATTTACATTCTCTTTTCAAAAATAGATATACAGGTTTGAATCTGGGGTTCTTTTACTTTCAGAATATTTACCAGCTAATTCACATTCTTAGATTTCACCATATATTCATGTGAATGAAAGAGCATGGAATTTTCCTATATATATTAAACAGGTAATTATTGAGGATCTAATGTGTTACGGGTACTGTGGGAATACAGATTATGGGTTTCCTGTTCAAAGTAAGGTCAAAAATTATGGAGTGCAGAAATTACACATATAAAAAGCAACAGATAAATATGAAAATAATACAAAACCCACTATTATATACACCAATAAAAGTCTTTGTAAATCGTAGTTTTCCACTTAAAATACATCAAAAAAATATTCACTAAAGGTCTCTGTCACTGCAAAATAACTAATTTTATATAAAATTATTTTTATGATACATTATAGTTCTTAGGTGAAGGAGTTGTCCTAGGTCTCATTACTACCAAAAATACATGAGCTGATCTCAGTAGGTGGAGAGTTTAGCAGCAAGTACCAGAAAGAAGGTTGTCTTGAGTAATAATGATAATAATCAGCATCACATGTATGAAGCTAAGCCTTTGGCCAGTGTCAAGATGACAGAGTTGACTCTAAGTGTCCCAAACAAATTGGTAACCTCTCAGGGACTAATGTGGTCGCAGATCAATAACATTTATAGGCTCCAAGTATAAACAAGCACAAATCCCCATCTGGAAAAAACTATCTACAATTTATTCCATAGGCTTCTATCTGCTGCCTACAGGAAACACATCTAACCCACAAAGATGCCTTCAGACTAAAGGTCAAGGGATGGAAAACTATCATCGAGGCAAATGGAAGTCAAAAGAAAGCAGGGGTAGCTATACTATTTTCAGGTAACATAAGCTTTAAACTAGCAAAAGTAAAAAAAGACAAAGATGGCCACTATATGTTGGTGAAAGGGAAGATCCAACAAGAAGAGTTTATAATCCTTAATATCTATGCACCCAATACACGAGCACCCAGTTACTTAAAGCAAACCTTGTCTGATCTAAACAACATGATAAACAATAATATCATAATTACAGGGGATTTCAACACCCCACTGAATGAACTGGACAGATCTTCCAAACAGAAAGTAAGCAAAGAAATAATGGACTTAAATAGAGCTCTTGAACAGAAGGGTCTGAGAGATCTCTACAGAACATTCCACCCAAATAAAGCTAAATTTACATTCTTCTCATCAGCCCACGGAACTTTCTCCAAAATTGACCACATATTAGGCCACAAATCACACCTCAACAAATTCAGAAAAATAGAAATTATACCGTGTACCTTCTCGGACCACAGTGGCTTAAAATTAGAGTTCAATTCCAACAGAAATGCTCGCCACCTCACAAAGTCATGGAAATTAAACAATCTATTGTTGACTAACTCCTGGCTCAAGGAGGAAATAGAGAGGGAAATCAAGAACTTCTTCAAACTAAATGATAACGGAGAAACAAGCTATCAAAACCTATGGGATACAGCAAAAGGATTTCTGAGAGGAAAACTAATAGCAATAAACGCTCTATCCAAAAAAGAGAAAGATCAGAAACTGAAAACCTAATAAATAGAATCAAGGACTTGGAAAAGGAAGAGCTAACTAATCCCAATCCAAACAGAAGAAAAGAAACAACTAAGATCAAAGCACAATTAAACGAAATTGAGAGCAAGAGAACTATACGCAAGATCAACAAAACCAAAAGCTGGTTTTTTGAAAAGATAAACAAAATTGACACCCCACTGGCTAGATTGACTAAAATCCAAAGGGAGAGGTCTCTAATAAACTCAATCAAAAATGAAAAAGGAGAGATCACAACAGATGCCACGGAAATACAAAACATTATTTTTGATTACTACAAAAAACTATATGCCCAAAAACTATATAACGAGGAGGAAATGACAAATTTCTGGAAACATACAACCTCCCTAAGTTCACCCAAGAGGCAACAGAATATCTGAATAGACCAATTTGAAGTTCAGAAATTGGAGCAGCAATCAAAAACCTCCCAAAACGTAAAAGCCCCGGACCAGATGGCTACACTCCAGAGTTTTACCAAACATTCAAAGATGAACTCACACCTATACTACAGAAATTATTCCACAATATTGAGAAAGATAGCATCCTTCCTAACTCATTCTAAGAAGCCAATACCACCTTGATACCAAAGCCAGGAAAGGAGACAACAAAAAAAGAAAACTACATACAAATTTCCCTCATGAATATAGATGCAAAAATCCTCAACAAAATTTTAGCAAATAGAATTCAGCAGCATATCAAAAAAATAACCCACCATGACCAGGTGGGCTTTATTCCAGGGATGCAAGGCTGGTTTAACATATGCAAATCTATAAATGCAATTCACCACATAAATAAAAGCAAGAACAAAGACCATA
>NW_012156284.1:6149385-6182526 GCF_000956105.1 Propithecus coquereli
TGGATAACAGACTTAAACCTAAGGCATGAAACCTTAAGAATTCTAAGTGAAGATGTTGGGAAGACCCTTTCAGACATCGGCCTAAGCAAGGAATTCTTGAAGAAGAACCCCAAAGCAATCGCCGCAGCAACAAAAATAAATAAGTGGGATCTAATTAAATTCAATCTTTTATTCTTCCTTAGCTACTTTTTTTGACACACAGCAAACAAAATACAAGGGGGAGTTTAAACAATTGTGCAGAGTTGGGGATAAATACAGGTGTCTTATTTACCCACTGTCCTTAGATAAACAAAAGTTATGAAGAAATTTCAAGGATAATTTTTGGTTTAATTCTCTACTGCAATTATTAAATCGACCTTTATCTTGAAGACAAAGAGACAAGGTTTACAGCAAGATTGTATGGTCTTGTAAATGGATTAGAGTTGAATGTAAATTAACAGTTTTGAATTCATACAGTCCAAGTCCCAATGTGGAATTTAATATTACTGTATTTTTTTAGTTAATATATCTATGTTTTTTATTGCTAGGATGATACAAATTGCAGTAAATGATTTGTCTTATTTGCTTTATGGGCTGTGGTAATTCAGTCAAATTCTTTACCTTTATGTGGAGACAAAATACAATCTAAGTCTTCATTAAGAAAACACACACACACACACACACACACACACACACACACACAAAGGGAATTTATCTCCCTGATTTTGGGTGGATTTAATATTTCAATATTCTTTGAATGCAACATTAATTGCCTGGGGATATTTTTATGCACTCACCTTATTCATTGGTCGAAATCTCCAATGTTTAATTATTTTTGCTTCTTCAACCAAGATAATATTTTTTAAGCTACTTTTGCTGTGTTTCTAATACCAAGGCAATATGGAGTTCGTGAATATATTTTCTATTTTATTGATACTGTTCAGAAAATTGTGATAATTATCATGGGATGGCTTACGTATGTTGTTGGAATTAAATAATAGATTCTTGAGTAAAATTGAGTCCCATTAAAATGCGCCCTTCTACTTTTTCCTCACATTTTAACTACAAAGTCAACAAAAGATGACCCAATCCTCTGCACTATTTTAGGCTTAAAATTTCCATTATAGTCATGTCTACTTATATTTAAAATTCCTGAAGACATGATCTCTGGTTGAAGTTTCTGCTTATTCCCTTTAACATGCTAATGTTAATGACTGGCTAATATCTAGGAAAGGAGTAAAAGAAAATATTATTGTTTTAGTTTGGCTAAGAGGTCACTCTGCCCTTCATTAGAAGATAAACTTCTTGATGGCAACAATTATTTATCTAGTCTGTTTAAAGATCTGCCCTGGAACAGACTGAATTTCAGTAAGTGAATATTGAAGTTACAAACTAAGTTATCGTTATTGTTGAATCTTTACACTTCCACCTCAAAACATTGGAGAGGATATGAAAATACCAAATTCTTTTTATCACATACATATTTAGATTTCATTTTATATCTATCTGAATTAACTAGTTTGTCAAAAGGACAAACATATGTGGTTAATCTATCATTGGTCATGAAGGAGAATACAGATGCTCCTTGACTTACAATGTAGTTACGTCCTGATAAACTCATCATGTGTTTTTTAAAAAGTAAGTAAAAATGCACTTAATACACATAACCTACAAAACATAATAGTTGTCTTAGCCTACCTTAAAAGTGCCCAGAACACACTTATATTAATTTACCATTGGGCAAAATCATCTAATGTAAAGCCTATTTTATAATAAAATGTTGAATGCTGTACACAGATGGGCATTTTGTAGAAGTAATGATATGCAAAAACATAAAAGACAATATCTAAAAAGTGCTGGTAACAAAGTACACTGCAGCATATGGGTTGTTTACCCTTCTGATTATGGAGCTTACTGGGAGTTATGGCACCCTGTGCTGCTCAGCGTCACCAGAGAGCATCGCACCACATATGGCTAGCCTGGGAAAAGATCAAAATTCTAACTTCCAAGTACAATTTATACTGAATGAATATCACTTTTGCGCCATTGCAAAGTCAAAAAATTGCACTGCCAACCATTATAAGTTAGGTATCATCTATGTACATGCACACCTAATAATGGTAGGTATTGCACCATTCCCAGATATACCCCCTAATTATGGCTTCATGACTCTAGTATTTTCTTCTGCGACACTATCCTTTATGAACATTAATTATTTTCAAGCCCTCAGTTATCATTTCTATGTGGTGAATTCCAAAGAAAATTGTTTCTCATTTTGAATTGCCTACTGGACATTTCTTTCTTTCTTTCTTTCTTTTTTTTTTTTTTTTTTGAGACATAGTCTCGCTCTGTTGCCTAGGCTAGAGTGCCGTGCCATCACTCTAGCTCACAGCAACCCAAAACTCCTGGGCTCCAGCAATCCTTCTGCCTCAGCCTCATAAGTAGCTAGGACCACAGGCATGCACCACCATCCCTGGCTAATTTTTACCATGTATGTCTTAGTTGTCTGACTAATTTCTTTCTATTTTTAGTAGAGACAGGGTCTTGCTCTTGCTCAGGCTAGTCTCGATCTCCTGACCTCCAGCGATCCTCCTGCCTCAGCCTCCCAGAGTACTAGGATTACAGGCGTGAGCCACCGTGCCCGGCCCCTACTGGACATTTCTACCTGAAAATCCTGACAGAACTTCCTTGCACCATATGTACAAGCAATTTTTTTTTGTTTTGTTTTTGTCCCGTCCATTTCAGCTACTCTTCTTAATTTTTCTATGTTCATTAAGGCTACCACCAGTTTCCAAATCTCACTGATTCTAAAATTGATTCATCTTTGATTCCTTTTTCTCCCACAATCATTTTTTTTTTTAGTTTTCCTGCAAAACTCATCCTTTCTTCCTTCCAAATATCCATGCCATCAGCCCTGTTCTTTGCTTTTCTACTATCAAAACCTCAATTTGAAAACTTCTTACCTTTGTCTGGTTTACTGGAATTGTCTTCTGAAGGAGATGTCTGCCTTTAGCCTCTGGCTCCCTAAACCTGTAGAAACATTTTATTTGTAGGCAGCATTTTGCTTATGTCATTGCATTTACATTCCTCCTATTGAATGAAGCTTTTGTTGTTGAAGACTGAGCACTAAGTGCAACTTTCTCCATGTAGTCTTTTATAATTAATTAATTTTAATATATAATTGACACATAATAATGGTACATAGTCATGGAGTACAGAGTGATATTTCAATTCATGTATATATTGTGTAATGATCAAATCAGGGTAATTGCCATATACATCATTTGAAATATTTATCATATCTTTGTGGTGACATTCAAAATCTTCTCTCCTTGCTATCTTGAAATATATACTACATGGTTATTTGCTATAGTCATCCTACTGTGGAATAAAACACCAGAACTTATTCTTCCTATCTAACTGTAACTTTGAATTTTTCTCTCCACATGGTCCACTGCATCATTCTTGACCGAATGGCATTCCTGCATCGTATTTTCTTATGGTTCCTTATGAGTACCATTAATATATTTTTTCCTTTATTTTGTGGTTTATTTTATAAACACTTCTCTTTCTTAATAAATAACATTTTAATTGAAGGCAGAAGCATAAATGTACTAGGTAATAATGAATAACTGTAGATGCATTTTTCAACATGGCTGAATGGACCGTACTTTATTTACCAGTATCTAGAGAAAGTCTGAGTTAATATTTTGCAACCAATATTAAAGGGATCAATAGAATATTACAGTTCCTGGAATCATTAAAGTCCATGTATTAAAGATTTTCTCTCCTTTAAGCCCATAGAAATTAAGTTATTTATGCAAGGTCACACAGCAAGTTAGTAAGTTTCCTCACTTGTAGTCCAAAGATCCCAGTGAATTACAAGTGAATTGCATTCCATTGAAGTTTATTTTTGATTAAAACGACGGTAATAAAAAAATCAAGTGCTCTTACTTAGTACTCTAAACATCCATTTTCTCCCCTGATGAGCTTTCATATTATGCAAATTTATTTTATAACATGAGGAAAAATACAATTTCAAAAAAGCAATACATTTTAAAAAAGTAGTAAAAATAAACAAATCTACCACTAACCCAAGGATATGAATTATATGAAATATTTATAAATCACCTTTTATATGCTTTAATAAAATCAAACCAAATCTGATGGCTTTAAATTAGATTTCAATCCAGTGCTCTGCTCTTCAAACAATGCTAGATATACCCAGCTTTCTCTATCAAGTGTACTTTTAAATAACTATGCTTCTCATAAAATGCCTTCTTCAGAGAAGAACCTTGTTTCATGTTGTCTGTAATAAACAAGATGAACTATAATGCTATTGTCTTTCTCTTAACTACATCATCAGATTGTTTTGATTTATATTTCTCTCATAAAATATTATCAAGCAAAGTAAATCACAAAACCCTTGTTACTATTTCACAAGCAAAAGAAAGTCTAGCTTGTAGTCTGTGTTTGGTTAGACAATTTGACATTTTCCCTTAATTTTCTTTCTTTTTTCCACTCTGTATATTAGGCATATTCTTAAATATGTATTCCATTTGCCTTTCCTAGGTGGTCTCTTTCCCTGACATTCTGAAACATGCTGTACTGTGTGCTTTGAGTTATGGCAACATGTCCAAAGAAAAATTGCCCCAGTGGAGGCTCCTCAATAGTCTAACTTTTGTTTTTCCATTAAAATGACAAAAGTAAAAATTACAGGGTGACCTTGTAGGACAAAATCATTATACATATTATGAGCTATCTTTTGGATTAAAAATCCAAAAATGTCTGTGAACTCCTTTGTATTTAATTTTATTTAAGTACTTGCAATTTTAGATAAATAGATTGGCAATGAAGACAAGCCAACAAAAGAACAGCTTCTTCCCTTAGTAGTTAGTAGAAAATTATTAGCTTTTAAAGAAAATTGCCTCTTCACCCTGCTTTAAAATATGCAATTTTTGTTTATAACATGATTTGTCTTTAATGCTGTGCAGCACAGTGTATGTTCTTTTATTCCCTTTACATTGATTTAAAATCACAGCAACCAAGGTAACATTAAAGGGAATGATGCTTACATTAGAATATTTCCTATTTACTCATAGACCCAAATTACCATTATATGCCTTAGATAAGCCATGAAGGTGTTAAGAGTGTAATTGTTAATATTATTATTTTAGCAAAGTCAATAGTATGCTTCAGGGGAATCATGATACATAAAGCCAAATATATCTATATTTGCATATCAGTATATAGTCATAGTGTACCATAGCGAGAAGAGAACAATTAAATAGGGAACCAGGTGGAAATCATATACCAAGATGAGTAGTCGAAGTGACTGAAATGGTTTACACTGAGGACAAAATGGCTTGATCATATCATTATTTTTTATTTTTTTTTATTTCAGCATATTATGGGGGTACAAATGTCGACCTTACATATATTGCCTTTACAGCACCCGAGTCAGAGCTTCAAGCATGTCCATCCCCCAGATGGTGCATATAGCACCATTAGGTGCGTATACACCCATTCCCTCCTCCCCCTCCCACCTGCCCAACACCCCAGGAATGTTACTACTATATTTACACTTAAGTGTTGAACACTTAATACCAATTTGATTGTGAGTACATGTTGTGCTTATTTTTCCATTCTTGGGATACTTCATTTAGTAGAATGGGTTCCAGCTCTATCCAGGATGATACAAGAGGTGCTACATCACCATTGATTCTTGTGTCTGAGTAGAACTCCATGGTATACATACACCACATTTTATTAATCCACTCAAATATTCATGGGCACTTAGGTTGTTTCCACATCTCTGCAACTGTGAATTGTGCTGTCATAAACATTCTAGTGCAGATGTCTTTTTTGTAGAATGTCTTTTCTTCTTTTGGGAGGATTCCCAGTAATGGGATTGCTGAATCAAATAGTAGTTCTTCTTTTAGTTCTTTGAGGTATCTCCATATTTCTTTCCATAGAGGTTGTACTGGTTTGCAGTCCCACCAACAGTGTATGAGTGTTTCTATTTCTCTGCATACATGCCAACATTTATTGTTTTGGCACTTTTTGATAAGAGCCATTCTCACTGGAGTTAAGCGATATCTCATTGTGGTTTTGATTTGCATTTCGCTGGTGATTAGAGATGTTCAGAATTTTTTCATATGTTTTTGGCCATTAGTCTATCTTCTTTTGAAAAGTTTCTGTTCAAGTCCTTTGCCCACATTTTAATGGGGTTCTTTGATTTTTTTCTTTGTGATTTTCCTGAGTACTATACAGATTCCAGTATCAGCCCTTTTTTGGATATGTAGCATGGGAATATATTATCCCCTTGTGTAGGTTGTCTGTTTTCTCTTGTGATAGTTTCCTTGGCTGTGCAGAAGCTTTTTAATTTGATCGGGTCCCATTTATTTATTTTTATTGTTGCTGTGATTGCCTTTGGGGTCTTCTTCATAAATTCTTTCCCTAGGCCAATGTATATAAGAGTGTTTTTCAACATTTTCTTCACAATTATTATAGTTTCATGCCTTAGGTTTAACTCTGTTATGCACCATGAGTTGTTTTTTGTGAGAGGTGAGAGGTGCAGGTCCTGTTGTAGCCTTCTACGTGTGGTTATCCAATTTTCCCAGCACCATTTATTGAATAAGGATTCTTTCACCCAGTGTATGTTTTTGTCTGATTTTTCAAAGATTAGATGGCTATAGGAGGATGGTTTTATATCTGGGTTCTCAGTTCTGTTCCATTGGTCTATGTCTCTGTTCTTCTGCCAGTGCCATGATGTTTTGGTTATTATAACCTTGTAGTATAGCTTGAAGTCTGGTAAATTTAGGTCTCCCAATTTGTTCTTTTTGCTTAAGATTGTTTTTGCTATAAGGGGTCTTCTCCTGTTCCATACAAAGCATAGAATTATCTTTTATAGATCTGAAAAAAATGATATTGCTTTTTAAATAGGGATTGCATTGAATCTGTAGATCATTTTGGGTAGTATAGACATTTTAACAATATTCTGCCAAACCATGAGCATGGTATGGTTTTCCCCTGTTTACATCCTATGCTACTTCCTTCTTCAGTGTTTCATAGTTCTCTCTGTAGAGGTCTTTCACCTAGTTATGTAAGTATATTCCTAGGTATTTTATTCTCTTTATTGTTATTGTGAAGGGTACTGAGTATTTGATTTGGTTCTCAGTTTAACTGTTGTTGGCGTATAGGAATGCCACTGATTTCTGTACATTGGTTTTGTAAACTGAGACTTTGCTGAATTTGTTTATCAATTTCAGTAGTCTCATGGCAGAATCTTTTGGGTTTTCTAGATATAAGATCTTATTATCAGCAAAGAGAAAGTTTGACCTCTTCTGCCACCATTTGGATGCCCTTGATTTACTTCTCTTGTCTGATTGCTCTGGCTAGGACTTCCAGCACTATGTCGAATAGACTTGGTGATAGAGGGCAACCTTGTCTGGTTCCAGTTCTAAGTGTGAATGCTTTAAATTTTTCCCTGTTCAGTATGATGTTGTCTGTTCATTTGTCATACACGGCTTGTATCATTTTATGGTAAGTCCCTTCTATGCCAATTTTGATAAGTGTTCTTATCATAAAAGGGTGCTAAATTTTGATGAACACTTTTTATGCGTCTATTGAGAGGATCATATGGTCTCTGTTTTTACTTCTACTTATGTGGTGAATTAAATTTATAGATTTGTTTATGTTGAACCATTTCTGCATCTCTGGGATGTAGTCCATTTGGTCATGAGGAATTATTTTTTTGATAAGCACCTGAATTTGGTTTGCAAGGATTTTGTTGATAATTTTTGCATCTATATTCATAAGGGATATTGGTCTGTAGTTTTCTTTTTTTGTTGCATCCTTTCCTGGTTTTGGTATCAGGGTGATATTGGCTTCATAAAACATGTTGAGGAGGATTCTTTCCTTCTTGATGTTGTGGAATAATTTCTGCAGGATAGGTACCAGATCTTCTTTGTAGTCTGGTAAAATTCAGATGTGAAACCATCTGGTCCAGGACTTTCTTTTTAGGAATTTTTTTTTATTGCACCTTCAATTTTGATACTTGATATTGGTGTGTTGAGGAATTCTATTTCTTCCTGATTGAGCCTTGGGAGGCTGTGTGTTTCTAAGAATTTTATCCATTTCCTCCATGTTTTCAAGTTTATGTACATAGAGGTTTTTATAGTATTCATAGATGGTATTTGATCAGCATCTTTAAAGTCCAAAGAGTATGCTTGGTAAAGAAAATGCCTAAGGTAAAGGTGCCATGGTGAATTGGAGAATTTGAACTATGGAGTGTGACAATTCTCACTTGGAATCCACGCAATTACCATGTGATTGAGTAAATAGTTAACTCATTTCTTTGAAGCTAATCTTCTCATCTGGACAATGGAAATGATAAAATTGATGTCACATGCCTGTTGTGAATATGAATGTCAATCATTTTCTTAAAGTACCTAGCAGAGAGCCTAGCATTAAGTAAGCAAACAGCTGGTATGTGAATGTTCTTCTTAGATAAAAAGAAGAACTAGAGCTCTGCCTGGGCTGGGAGTAGGAATTGGGGCTGGGACAGAAGTGAAGTTGGCTCTGGCTTCTGTGCATGAGATAAAGGGGAAAAGCTCTATAATAGCCTTGATACAGCAGGTTGGAGACCTAGGAACTAATTCAAATCATTAAAACAAAGGGCATAGAAGCTTGGAAGGCTCTAGCAATAAAGGTCCTGCAAACAAGAACTGACAAGATGGAAAGCACAGTTTGAGAGGATGAATAAGAAGGTAGAGCATGAAGAGACTTTGTGGATCAATGATACTCACAGGAGGTTTCTCTGCCACAGCAATGGTTAAGGAGAAAACTGCTTTGAGGACCAAAATTGTTGACATACACAATAATGCTAGCTATTGTTAACATTCTGATAGTGATTATTAGTGTTACTACAAATAGGGACATGTTATAGTGTAGGAAAGCTTGCTCAAATGTAAGAGATTAGATTACTGATATGGATTGACCCTTCTAATTCTCATAATCTGATCAAACTTACTGATGAACAGGGCCCTTGTCATGTGAAAGCCTATTTGCTGCAATAAATCTTCCAGTAACTATGGGAAAAATATGTATGTTTTGATCTCAATCCAGTAAATAATGGGATCACCTTCCATAACCTAGCTTTTTGAACTGATTTTCTTACTTGTGAAGTCTCTGCTCCAATCAGGCTACCTTCTGAAACTATTTGGAGGATTTCTATCTTTGTGCTTTTGTCTATATACCATGTGGCATATTCTCTCTTCATTAAATCTTATTTCAATCTTCAAGGCCCATCTCAAATACAGCTCAAATAAAATCAACTCTGAACTGTTAGGGAAATTGTCAGTTTCAAAAATTTCTTAATGACGTATTTTATTTTGATATGTACATTAATTTGTTGAAAAAATGTATAAGATTTTGAATGTTCAGGAACTCAGAGTCTATGTATCCTAACCCCTCTATGTGACAGTAGCATATGATATGTCTTAAGGAATATTTATCACATTTAATTTAATAAAGTTACTTTAACAGACATGCAAGTTATTTATTATCTTTCCTAGTTTAAAGATGAGAAAAATAAAATTTGGGAAGATTTAGTAACATGTTTCAGTCACACAGGGTTATTAATTCACCTACAGGTTATACATATGATTGTAAGCATTCTAGGAGTCCAATTATGGAATAGATTAGCAGTCCAACTTTTTCTTATGTGGAGTTTGAGTTAATATTACTGTTTTTACCCCTGTGCCTCTTTCTCTTTGCACTTGGGCAGGGCTTATAAATGGTAGATTATTATATCAAAAGATTATTGTCTGGTACAAAGAGACTTTTGCACTGAGGCCATTTCATTCATTTAAATGAAAAGTTTTTCTCTTCCCCTTCCCTGTTCCCCTCCTCCTTTTTTCTATTTCTCTTTCTTATATTTTTCTCTTTCCCTTTCTTTCTCTTTTCCTAGCGCATATGTGTTTGGCTACTGTAAACATCATAATTTCAGGTAAAGGAAAAGGAATGTTTGATTGATCAAGTGGCATGTTTACCATTAATTTTCCAGTCCTCCAGTCATTGATATCTGTATGGATCATGAACTTCCCTGTGATTCTACTGTATGAGATCCTGATGAGCATTGTTTCTAGGATACAGCTTTTCCAGTCCTGTTTCATCAGACACCACTCTCCAATGCTTTGTATCTACAAGGAATTTTTTAGCAACTTTTGCCTCCTGACATATTGAAATTTTTACCATAATTTTAATGTGGTCATTATTGGGAAATGAGATAAAGGTATTTGGTTATTGTGCCATGTTTAATAATCCACCGATTGGTGATCACGATGGAAAATAATTTAAAAACACTAGGGATGAACTTGGCTCCAACTATTCACCCTGTCTTCAATGTCTTCTGCTTATTTGTTCAAACAAAAGTTATTGCCTTTCTTTTAAATCCAATGCCCTTTAAGAAATATAACTCAGTTGTCCCTGTGGAACTTAATGTCTCCGTTCTTACAAATCCAACAGCATGTTTTCTGAACGTCTATCACCACATTTACCATCATTGGCTTTGCTATTGAAATCATTTATATGTCTCTGACTTCCCAATTAGACCCCAAGATCCAGGGCATGGGGTTTTTTTTTTTAAATCTTTATATTTCGAAGGATGTTTTGCTCATAGGAAACCATAAATGTATTTTCAATTGAATAAAATTACTTTATTCTATTTGGTATTTTTATTTCACTTATTTATGTCTAAGTGATTTAATTAGTTTATGCTTTATGATTAAAAACACTAGTGTAATATTTTCCTAATGGTTCTTGGTTTTCTAAATCTAATGTTCTACAACTAAAATCCTGTGTTTGTTAAATTTCCTAGACAGACAAAATTAAAACACATTATGGCAGAAAAGGAAATAAAGGCCATGGTTGGTACATAATTCACCACAGACATTGGAGTCAGACAGACCAGTATTCTAATCTGGATTTACAACTTACTTGTTGTGTGACCAAGGGAAAATCACTAAACTTTTCTGAACTTAAGTTTTTTCATCAGTAAAATGAGCATAAAAAGTCCTACTTCTTTGGTTATCAAGATTAAATGACATAGTTAATTATTTATAATTTTTCACGTACCAAACAAATTCTAGTTGTTACTGTTCTCATGAAACTTTGACATTCATGAATGGTCCTCAGATACTTTGATACAGTAATTGTAGGTAAATATAGTCTTATTTTTCTCACTATTCTCAACCCCTTGCACAGGGACCTGCCATATATTAAGTGCTTATTAAATATTTCCAAAACAAAGAAAAGTAGAGAAAGAACAAAGGAGACACAGAAGGAGGGAAGGAAATAAATTACATGATAAATTCTTTCCAGATTTTTAACAGTAATGGACATTTTGCCATCTATAATAAGGCAAGTTCTACAATTTTTGGAAGTCATTTTTTCCAAATATATTTGGAAATATATATTGGGATTTGTAAGAACGGAGACATTAAGTTCCACAGGGAAAACTGAGTTATATTTCTTAAAGGGCATTGGATTTAAAAGAAAGGCAATGACTTTTGTTTGAATAAATAAGCAGAAGACATTGAAGACAGGGTGAATAGTTGGAGCCAAGTTCATCCCTAGTGCTTTTAAATTATTTTCCATCGTGATCACCAATCGGTGGATTATTAAACATGGCACAATAACCAAATACCTTCCTAATATAGCATGGAGGTCTATGTATGTTCTGATGCATGAGTTCATATGCATAATTTAATAGAAACAATTTTTAAAATGTGTGTCAAGTATATATACAGTGGGATTAGGATTCCTTGCATTCCCTGAGACATATAGATTCAGATGTGTTCTCAGTCTATGAGCTGAATTCATACAACAAAGATAAAACAAAGCAGCATTTTTTCATTCTATGTTTTTCACTTTCTTAACAACACTAGATCTGGAGAAAATATGCAAGAAAAATGATTTCAGTCCCACCATATTCTCTATTCCCTTGTTCTGTGTGCTATAACTTCTTTATATACCATTTTGAAGCCCCACTGAGGCATGGCAAGATAGTCAGGTGAAGGGAATACCAGCGGAAAAGGTTTACTTAGCAGGTGAGCAGAAGATAATGAAGAGATATGTGGTGTGACTATAATTCCTCCCTTTCTCGTTCAGATGCTTCCAAAGAATCAGGCTTGAGAGTAGAGAAAAAATTTACTGCCTCCTGGAATTGTGCATCGAACAACAGCTTGAGGAGTCAGACACATTCTATGTATTACCTGAGTGAATTTGGAGAGGTTAGTTCAAAACCTCAGTTTCCTACCCTGATAAAATTGCTGATAATCCTTATTTCTCAGTAGAGTCCTAAAGGTAAGTTAATATAAGGGAGACCATCTGGTGTACACTTAAATCATATTATTTTCTTTCTTCCCTCTTTAAAGTGGAAAGACACTTAGGAAAGACAAACTAGTGACTGCCGTTGGGTCTATAAGCAGATCTTACTTGCAAAACAAGTAAGTATATAGTTTCTGGCTCTAGAGGAAGAAAAACTGGAGAAATTCACTAAGTGGAGAAGCAGAAATTCTGCAGGATTTGATTATGCTTCTGGAAGTTTTTATGAGTGTAAGGAGATCCAAAGTGTGCTAGAAATAAGCCTCCTTCTCATGTCTTGATAAAAGCAGTTTAAAATGAGCTATAATTAGCTCATTCAATAAAATGTGGGAATGTCTAGCTGAAGCCTAAATTTAATAGTTGGACCAGTCTTCCATATATGAACACAAAGTGCTAAATTATGATCCATTATTGAAAAGTAAGAAAAAATGTATAATGCTTGGCATATAAATATATTCCTTTAAATTTTACTTGAATTGAACACCATCCTTTGAAACATGGTGTTTCTTAACATTTTATGCATAATTTTGAGGAAGAAATAATTATCAATCTAAAGAAATAACAAAAAACAATTACTAAAAATGTCATACAGGGGCCAGGCGTGGTGGCTCATGTCTGTAATCCTAGCACTCTGGGAGGCCGAGGAGGATGGATTGTTTGAGCTCAGGAGTTCGAGACCAGCCTGAGCAAGAGCGAGACCCCGTCTCTACTAAAAATAGAAAGAAATTAATCAGCCAACTAAAAATATATAGAAAAAATTAGCCGGGCATGGTGGCACATGCCTATAGTCCCAGCTACTCGGGAGGCTGACCCAGAAGGATCGCTTGAGCCCAGGAATTTGAGGTTGCTGTGAGCGAGGCTGACACCACGGCACTCTAGCCCTGGGAACAGAGCAAGACTCTGTCTCAAAAAAAAAAAAAAAAGTCATACAGTTAACCATACCTGTGGCCAAAACCTAGTTCTTAAGGCCACAAGAATCTGAAATGATTTAGTGGAAGGATACTGAAATCGTGAACAAATAATCTTAATTCCTGGGTTTTCCAACAGAACCACAAATCTACGACCAGTCAGAAACTTCACAAACACTATCAACAATGTGGGGAAAACAGACTGACCATATGTGTACAAAGTCTCAAATTATTTATATAATTTAATCAAATAATTCAATGTCTAGGAATGTACCTTAAGGAAACAATCAGAAACATAATATTCAATCTACCAAATTTTTTACTGTAACATTGTTTATATAATAGCAAATTTGAAAATAACGTAGATATCCAATAGTAGAAAGATGGTTAAAAAACCTGTGATGTTATATTATGGTCTTTTACATATTCAGCACAATATTGCTTAGAAAAAAATTTCCAATGATCTGGAAAATACTCATAATATTATGTTAAGCACCAAACAGCAGGTTATGAAATTTTAAAAACATTTAAATGATGGGTGTTTATGAGTGTGTGCATGTATAGTACCTCTATTAGTACATTATATAAAGACTGAAAGTAAAGGCTGCAAAATATTGTTGAGGTTAACAGATAAATTTTACTTATTATTGTAAATATACATATAGTTTGTAATTTTACCATTAATATCTACTGCTTCGTAATCAGGAAAACACAAAATTATTTATAACAATACTTTTATGAAGATCTATAGCATTGTTATTCTTTAAAAGTGTACATGAGATATAGATTTAGAAAAAAAAATTGATGAATAAATATTCAAGTAGGCCCAATTGACAATGCAAGGTTCTGTGTTATTCTATGCCCACACTGAGGTGACTTACCTTATAGTTATATACTAGTAAGTAAAGAGTTGGAGCACTTGAAAGCTGCCTCATAAATAACCATTGACCTCTTGATGAATCCTCCCTGGTCTGGTGCAGTTCAATAATTCTTATCATCTATCCAATTTTCCAGCTGCTTCTCTCCCTCATGCCACCTAAATTCAGTGACATTCATGCTTCTAATAGTGCAGCATAAACAGTAAAAACTACCACAGGCCCAGCTCACAATCTGTACCAAAACATTTGAAAAAACTGATAAAATAAAATGTGTGTCACACTTTACAATATAGTGTTTTCTTATTTTGAATATGTGATATTTGAAATTAATATGATTGTGACTGAGATCACTCTATTATAATTAAAAATTTAACAAGCCTTCAGAGGTTGTAGTTTGGACAGACTCGGGATAAGCCCCGCATGACTTCTGATACTGATTAGCTATATATTTGGATGTATTTATACATGTAATTGGATACATATGCACACACACATGCGTGTGCACACACATATAAGCATAAGATAAAGATACTGTGAGTTTGGTTCCAGATCTCCACATTAAAGTGAATATCATGATACAGTAAGTCACACAAATTTTTTGGTATTGCAGTGCTATTAACTTTTATATGTTTACAATATAGAGTTTTCTATAAAGTGTGCAATAGGATGTGTCTAAAAACAATGTACATCCCTTACTTTAAAAATACTTCATTGCTAAAAAATGCTACAGATTATCTGAGCCTTCAGGGAGCAGTAAATTTTTGGCTAGTGGAGGATCCTGCCTCAATGTTGATGGCTGCTGACTGATCAGGGTGGTGGTTGCTGGAAGATTAGGGCGACTGTGGCAATTGCTTAAAATAAGACAACAATGAAGTTTGTCACATTGATTGACTCTCCTTTTTACAAAAGTTTTCTCTGTGGCATGTGATACTGTTTGCTAACATTTTACCCACAGTATAACTTCTTTCAAAATTAGAGTCTGTCCTCACAAAATCTTCCACTGCTTTACTAAGTTTATATAATATTCTAAATCTTTGTTGCCATTTCAACAAGGTTCTGAGAATCTTCTCCAGGAGTAGATTCCATCTCAATAAACCATTTTACTAATCCATAAGTAAGCCATAAGAAGCAACTCTTTATATGCTCAACTTTTATCATGAGACTGGAGCAATTCATCCACAGATTCAGGCTCCACATGTAATTCTAGTTCTCTCACTATTTCCATCACATCTGCAGTTACTTCCTCCATTGATGTGTTGAACCCTTCAAAGTCATTCATGAAGGTTGGCATCAACTTCTTCTGAATTCCTGTTAACGTTGATATTTTGATCTCCTCCCATGAATCAAGGATGTTCTTAATAGCATGGAAAATGGTGAATCCTTTCCAGAAGGTTTTCGATTTACTTTGCCCAGATCCATCCTAAAAATCACTCTCTGTGGCAACTATAGCCACACAAATGTATTTCTTAAAAACTGTCAAAGTCAAAATTACCCTTTGATCCATGAGCTGCAGAATGGATGTTGTGCTAACAGGCATGGAAACAAAATTAATATCCTCGTGCATTTCTATTAGAGCTCTTGGGTGCCCAGGTGCATTGCCAATGAGCAGTAGTATTTTGAAAGGTATCCTTTTTTTCTGAGCAGTAGGTTTCAACAGTGGGCTTAAAGTATTTAGTAGAACTTGCTGTAAACACGTGTTGTTACCCAGGCTTTATTGTTTCACTTATGGAACACAGGAAAAGTAGATTTAGTATAATTCTTACGGGCACCAGCATTTTCAAAATAGTAAAAAGGCATTGGTCTTCAACTTAAAGTCATCAGTTGTAATTAACTTCTAACAGGGGCGGTAGTCTGTTTTTTAAAGCTTCTAAGCCAGGCATTGACTTCTTCTCTTTAGCTATGAGAATCCTAGATGACATCTTTTTCCAATGGAAGGCTGTTTCCTCTCCATTGAAAATCTACTGTTTAGTGTAACCACTTCGTCAATGATCTTAGTTCAATCTTCAGGGTATCTTGCTACAGTTTCTACATCAGCACTTCCTGCTTCACCTTTCACTCTTATGTTATGGACATGGCTTCTTTTCTTCAACCTTACTGAAGCACCCTTTGCTAGCTTCCAATTTGTTTTCTGTAGCTTCCTCACCTCTCTCAGCCTTCACAGTATTGAAGAGAGTTAGGGCCTTGCTCTGAATTAGGCTTTGGCTTAAGGGAATGTTGTGGTTGGTTTGATCTTCTATCCAAACCACTAAAACTTTCTTCATATTACCAATAAGGCTGTTTTACTTTCTTATCATTCTTATGTTCACTGTGGTAGTACTTTTAATTCTCTCCACAAAATTTCCCTTTGCATTCATAACTTGCCTGACTGGCAGAAGATCCCTGGTTTATAGCCTGTCTTAGCTTTTGATGTTCCTTCCTCAATGAGCTTAATCTCTTCTAGCTTTTGATTTACAGTGAAACATATGTGACTCTTCCTTTCACTTGAACACTTAGAGGCCATTGTAGATTATTAATTGGCCTAATTTCAATATTGTTGTTTCTCAAGGAAGAGAGAGGCCCTAGGAGAGGGAGAGAGATGGGGGAATGGCTAATTGGTGGAGTCGTTAGAACACACACAGCAATAATAGATTAAGTTCACAGTCTTATATGGGTACAGTTCATGGCACGCTAAAACAATCAGAAGAGTAACATCAAAGATCACTGATCACAGATCATCATAACATATATTAAATATAATAATAATGAAATAATTTGAAATATTGTGAGAATTTTTGTGAGAAATGTGACACAGAGACACGAAGAGAACACATGCTGTTGGAAAAAACGGCACCAATAGACTTGCTTGATGCAGGGTTGCTGCAAACCTTCTATTTGTTAAAAAACGCAGTATGTGAGAAGCACTATAAAGCAAAGAACAATTAAATGAGGTATTCCTGCATACATTTTGAGCATCTCTAATCCTAAAATCCAAAATTCAAAATGCTCAAAAATCCGAAATTTTGGAAGCACCAACCCATGACGCCAAAAGGGGAAAATTTCACACCTTACCTCATGTCACAGTTTAAATGTAGTCAGAACTTTGTCTCATGCACAAAATTACTTAAAATATTATAGAAAATTAACTTCAGGTAATTAGAATTGGTTCCCATCAGTAAAATATCACATTATGAATATGAAAATATTTCAAGATAAAAAATCTGAAATCCATAATGCTTCTGGTCCCAATAAATTTGGATAATGAGTACTAAACCTGTACACACACATATACACATACATATTCTTGTATATTCAACGTCTCTTTCAATTGTTTTTTTTGTCCGGAAAAATAGGGATTGTGTATTGTGAATGCTAAATCACTTCTCTTTCTCAAATCATATTTCCTCTGGATACTAGAAATAATTCAAGGCTCAGAAAGTTGAGACCATGAAATCAAATGTTTTCAGTGTCATGGAAGGTTCACAAACTATTAAAAACAAGGTAATTACTGTACTGTCAATCAGGATTCAGAATGAGTTGTGAACAAAGAGTTTGACTCAGCGGCACCTCATCTAGATCAATTATAAGCTTCAAAGAACCCAATAATAATGAATTAATCAAGAAGCATATTCACTATCTACGTGTGCTTTTTTGAAACTGAGATTCTCTAGTGTATTTGAAGGATGTGAGATCATTGCTCACTTATGAAACTAATATGTTTTTTTCTTTAGTATATGAATATGCATTTTGGATGTAGGCCAAATTTAATTATTCCTTCTAGAAAACATGACTTTCACCAAAAATGACATTTTCGCCACTGAAACAAATGTCTGTATTCACGCACCTGGTTATTGAAATTTTTTCAACATTGTCCCCAGTGTATAATTTACCTTTAGTATCAAAACTGATTTCCTTTTTGTCAAGAAAAAAAATATTTAGAAGTTAAGACAGGATATGTTTTTTCTCTTACCATGATTTAAGCTGGACTGTCTTCAGGGTATTTCTCATCTAGTTTAGAAGATAATATTAAAATATTTACAAAGCAAAATATTAACTCCATGTGTTGTGAGATCATAACACATAAACAAAGAACAAAGGGAAAAGTGGGTTGTAACAATTCCAGGAATCTATAGAGGGCTTCATGTAATAGATAGACACAAGGTATATTTGAGGAAAAACTGTAATGCAGCAACTTATACAAGGCCATAGAAGTTATTCATTAAAATTTTACTTTGTAAATATACTTCTATATTGTACTATTTGAATACAGAGACACTAAATATTTTTCCACTATTTAGAATTACAAATTATTTCTCTTTATCATTATATGAAAGTATCAATTGAGACTAGCCAAAGTATTTCTAAAATATAATTGAAAGTAGCTATAATTAAATTGATCAGAATTCAAATTTCTATGATAATTTTTATATAGAAAATGGAAATAATGTACTAAGTATACGTTCCTTATGTTGAATGTTGATGCCTTTATTCATCCAGTCACATCACAAATATGTATTGAGTATCTATCTTGCTAATGTCTGAGGGAATACAGTGATTAAAAAACAAAACAAAAAGAAAAGTAAAAAAAAAAAAAGAAAAAACAGACAATATACATCCCTTGTGGAGTTTGCATTTTAATTTATAATGTGTGTCTGTGTGTGTAACTGTATATGTCTATGCATATATGTGAATCAAGGAGATTTAGCAGAAACTAGGGAAATCTGAGAATCATGAGACTCTGCTTTTAGTCCTGGTACTTAGGACACATTGTATTTCCTAAACAGGAACCCTGAAATATCTCTTTTGCAATTTGACTTTTGTATAATCTAGTCAAGAGGTGAAGTCTAATTTAAAACTGAGTAGACAATATGATTTGCTTGCAACTATTAGACCACAGCAGAATGTATATGTGTTACTTCTAAGGCTCTGTCAGAAAAGTTCAGACATCTTATACCTGGTTCTCTTGAGATATTTTCCCTAGGGGAAACCAACCACAATATAAGAAGTCTGACTTCCCTGAGACCACAATGTGGCAGAGGTTACATATAGAAATTTATGTCCAAAGTCCCAGTTGATATCAGACTTCTTCCAGTCATCCTCTCCAAGATGTTAGGAATGCGAATTAAGCAGGATTGGTCCCTCTAGGCTATCCCCAGGTGAGTACAACTAAATGACTTCAGTCAATGTCATGACAAACAGAAGAATCATCCAACTTACTTCTTCCTAAATCCCTTAACTATGTAATATGTAACAAAATAGTCGTGGTTTTAAGCCACATGATTTTAAGTTAGTTTTACTTCACAACAATAGCAACTGGGATAGATGTGCAACTTAACAGCTATGTGACCATAGAAAAGTTACTCATATTCTCTAAACTTTATTTTTTTAATTTATAAAATAAAAGTACCAATATATGTCCTTCCTACCCAACATAAAATAGCAAGAGATTATGGAGGACAAAAGCTGTAGAAATGCTTTGAGAATAATAGCATGATTTGACATAATGGTCAAACATTGTCTGTATCTATGCCTAGTACAATGGTCTGAAGATGTGTGTTTTCCCAAAATTCGTATGTGGATACTTAATTACCAAGATGATAATGTTAAGAGGTGAGGCCTTTTGGAGTTTGATAGATCATGAGAGCAAAGCCCTCATGAGTGGGATAATTGCTTTTATAAAAGAAACTACAGGGAGCTCCTTTGCCTTTTCACCATGTGAGGACACAGTGAGAAGGTCACCCTATATGAACCACAAAGCAGGCCCTCACCAGACACTGGATCTGCTGATGCCTTGATCTTGGACTTCCTAGCCTCTGGAACTGTAGGAAATAAATTCCTATTGTTTATAAGCCATCGAGTTTATGATATATTGTTGTAGCAGCCTGAATACTCTCTCTCTCTTTCTCTCTCTCTCACTCATACATGCCAGAGGCATGTACCGTATTGTCTGAGATGCAACCTTGGTCCCACGCTGAGGTGCCATTTTCCAAACTCTCCTTTATGAACAAATATATTAACACTAATCATTTCCAAAGTTTAAATGCTTCTGAACAGTCTCTGGGTTACATGGACTCAACACTGCAATCTCCATTATTTGAATGCTTACTAATTCAATGAGGTGCCGTTTTAGCACTTTTCAAGTCCACATTTCTCTTTCATTCTCTCAGCAAATTCAATCCCAAGTTAGTCTCATTACTACACGCTTCTCTCCTCCAATACTTTTGGGGTCATGAAAGGCAAATTGCAAATGAGGTCAGAGTATAGTGCTGCTATGTTTAATTCCCAGAGCCAAATAATGACTCTCATACAGACTGTACAACAATGTCTCTAGGTTTCAATTTTTCACAGGTTCAAAAACTTCATTTTGAATATTTTCTGAAGTCTTCCTTTCACAGTGACTCTAAGAGTCTTTATTATAGAATGTCTTTTGCTCTTTTGGTAGATGCCTAATAGTGCTACTGCTGGATGGAATGGTATTTCTATTTTTAGCTCTTTGAGGTATCTCCAATTCTTTTACACAGAGATTGCACTAATTTGCAGTCCTACCAGCAACGTAAAGTGTTCCTGTCTCCATTTTTCCCATTTTAGAGATGAGAAAACTGAGGCTCATAAAAATTAAAAAATTACCCAATGTCACTCAGGTAAATGGTGGAAAATTAATTTAAATAATAATTTAACCCCAAACTACTTATGCAGCCTTTGCTTTCTATTATTTCCCATTGCTAACCCTTCATCCTTTAAGCACATTCAGTAGTTTAGGGCATAAGCATTTCTACCTTTCTATCATTGCTCACAAAATTCTTTCTCTCTCTGGAATGTCATTATCCTCATTTCTACACACTGTATGTGGCATCAGTCTTATAGTGAGTCTTGGAGATTTCTTCAACATCCTGTCATAAATTTGTTTCACTTTCCTGTCTTCTCAGAGCATTTTGTGAAATCTTTCTCATACGACTGACTACATTCTGCCTTAGATACATTATCTATGTTCACGTTTTAGCTCCCCAACCAGATTGCAGTAATAATAATAATCAGATCAGTGTAGTGTTTCACAGATACATCACGATTTCCTATCCATCTTATCTTTTAAGGAAGACTCTTCTGATGACTGGAAATGATGAACTCAGATTCTAGTGCCCAACATGAGAGTGCAAATTTGAAACTAAAATACTATGATGTATTTTCCTCTAATTTAAATTATGATAGAATACATTCTTTTCTAGAGAGTTGTGAAAGTTCAAACATCATAACAAATGTCCCTCTCTGTATCTATTTGTACTTGTTAGTTCATCTCCCACTTTTCCAGAGTTTCAATTCCATAAGGCCCTCTCTAATATTAATTTATAAATTAATTCAAACTTTAGCTATTTGGAAGTACCTACAAAATCTATGATAGGCTATGATTGACATTTTTAAATTATGGCCAGTGAACTTGGGCAACCAGTCTCCTAGGATCTGCATCTCTACTTGGCTTCATTATTCTCTGCTCTGTCTTGACATCTATTCTATCATTCTCATAAACTGGGTAAAATGTTATGTCTTTGTGGGAAAAATGGCTCCAAGAAAGTCACCTGCTTCTAGATGACAGGAAAGAGGGAACAATAGAGTCTAAGAAAAGGCTATTTCCTGGAAAAAAAAATCAAGAAATAAAATTGGGCCTAAATTAAAGAGAGAAAGAATTAATTTCATGCTTACTCACATCTTTGGCATAAACAAGCCAACCTTCCATATGCTTTATATGGAAACAAGACAAATATAATTTATCTGTTTAGTTTGATGAAAAATAATTTCATGAATTTCTAGATAAAACATTATGAGTCCGAAAGCATTATTTCCTTTTTAAAGATACATTGCCTTTCATTTGATGGGGAGAAGCATATATTCTGGTGGTAGTTTCCAATAAAAGTTTCATGAAGGTCTTAAGACTCAGCTCTTACTCCCCAAAAGTAGCCAAATACAATCTTTCATTATTATGCCACATCTATTTACATATGAGCAGATTTCATTTGAGCAGGGTAAAGAGACAAAGTCTGGATTATATAAGACTTCAATATTTTAATGCAGAAAAATCTCAGTTTATTTTTTTCTTTTTTGTGGCTTATTCTTTCATTTACTTGTGAGTTATTACTCTGCAAGTTTTATTTGCTTTCTCTAAATCCTTATACTTTAGGAATTAACATTTTTATGCACTCTGATCATTTTTCATTTGCTTTGCTCTCAGAGATGTACAAAGCATTGGATCTATTTTTCTCAACTATACTACTTAAGTAAAGCACATTGAATTAAAACACTTTTTCTAGCATAGCTGCCTTTTTATATTTTATTTTTAACTTGCCTAAAATTACTTGTAAATGGATTTTCTTGAGTATATGTATTGCTTTCAGAAGTATTTTCAATGGAAGACCTAAGCAAGCTACCTTTTAAGTTCTTCATTCTTTAGCTCCTAGGCAGTTACTGCCCAGTAACCTACGTTCATTCTCTAGTTAAGTAATAAAAATGTCCTTCAGTCTGTATAACTTTAAGATAAACCATTGATTTCTAATTATTTATCAAATTTTTCTGCCAACATAAGTTATAGAAAATCACAAAAAATATGTTTGCACAAAGTCAGTATTGGAAGTGGTATATTTTATGTTTGCTAAAGTGAGTTATTTTATGGATTCTACGGCACTGTTTATTTTATTCCTTATAATATTAATCCTGTCATTTGAGTAAATCTTAAAGATTAATTCTATAATATGAAAATAGTCTATAAATATGTCCTAAAGAGGATAAGGAAGAAATAGAATTCAGAACACTATACTGTACTATTCCTAGGACTGGTCTGTGTATGTGAGTATGTGTTTGTATGTATTTCCAGAAGGTAAATGAGGATAATTCCTTAGTTCATGGTAGATTTAACACCTACTCCCTGTAGGAAATTGTACTAAATTCTTGGATACAACACTTCCACCCAGAAAGATTTCACAATCTGTTTATTGTCCCAACTCAAATATCTAATCTGATGTTTATACACATATACTAGACAACACCCCAAACAATGGCTGGCACACAATATACACTGAATAAATATTTTTTTATGCACACTTCTCCTTTTCTAGGCTTTTAAATATTGAAATTCCTTTGGGTTCTGAATTCCTCCTCCTTCGTGATCTCTTCTGTTCTCATGCCAATATATGCTGACAACTTTATTGATTTATTTCTCCAGCTCAAATTTCTGTTTCAAATTTCAGATATGTATATCCAACTTTCTACTCCACATCTGCAAATGCATGCCTCAAGAGCTCCTCAAATACAAGATGTCCATTAGAAAATTCATGATCTTCCAACTTTATCCTCATTTGTTCTTCATGTTAGAAAATGATATCATCGTCTAGCCAGCTGCAATGTCAGTATAGAAAACACACTATAAGTAACCCCCCTAATTCTCACCTCCTGGCATTCATATCTTTCTGGAATCCTCTCCCCTTGAGTATGCATGGGACCACTTACTTGCTTCTAACCAATATAACATAAGCAAAGGTGATGAGGAATGATTGTGTCACATCATAGAAGACTATAACTTGTCATGTGTAGACACTCTCATTGGCAGTCATGAGAAAGGCCCATGTGGCAAAGAAATGTGGGCAGCCTCTAGAAACATGGTGAAGTTTTGGTACAGTGAGCATAAGTCAGGCATAGAGCATATGTGACAGAAGTAATTATGAGAAAAGAGCCAGGAAAGGTGGTTTCAGGCTAGATTGTGAAGAGCATTGTCTTGCCATGTGAAGGAAAGTTTGTTACTATGGCAAAAATTGATTTATTCATTCAGTAAATAGTTGTTCAATGCCCACTGAGTGAAAGCACTTTTCTAGGCACTGGAGATACAGCTGAGAACAAAGCAAATGAAAATTCCTGGCCTCGGGATCTTACATTTGTAAGCAGGGAGTCATTGAATGGTGCACGTGAGGTCACATTTGGATTTAAGCGGAATAACTAAAAAAGAAAGATACTACAAGAGGAAAGAGTGGAGGAAAGGAGAACTGGGATTCAATTCTGGGAAATGGTGAATTAATATCATACTTAAAAAATACCAAATAGAAAGGAGATGGGGCGATGTCACAGGGCAAGAATTATAGGTGCTTATCACAAGTGAGCACAACAGTAGGTACATGGTAGGGCATTGAATGAGTGTTGACTTGAATCTAGTGCTTGGCTTCATTCAATTTTTTCCCGCAACCAGCTGAAGCAAAACTACTTGGATCTGGGTTCATTTATGCACATTTTATGATTAGTCTTTTCAAACAGGTACAGTTTATTGATCCTTTTAATTTGACAGCTCCTTCTCTGAGGTAATAGTTTTTGTCTGAGGATTTGCTGGCCATGTGTTAGCATTATTAGAATAGTAGCCCTTCTGCCATTTGGAAATAAAATCTTTTTCTGAGAGCAGCTGCTTGTCTTCATTGCAAGAAATGACTTTATCTGAATTTTGCAATTTTCCTGCTTGATTCTCAGTTTTCTTTCTCTATCTGTCAGTAATGACCTTATTCATTTTATAAGGACTCTTTTTAATTTTTTTCAGGGTCATATTTAAGACAGAGCAACATTTTCAAAGGAAGTTACATCTACTTCAATGTGCTTTTCAGAGTGTCCTGTAGGAACAGAATACATGAACATAATCTCAAAGGTAAAGGTAGTTTGCCATTTTTCTATTATATATATATATATATATATATATATATATATATATATATATATATATATTAATGTCCCAAAACTTATCAGGATTGAGAAATGAAAAAGGGAAAAGAGAGCATTTTATTGGAGAATATTAGAATATTTAGAAGTAATTAACACCATATAAGAAGTTACCATAACAGATAATATATTAATAGTTAGCTTATTAAACTGCATGCAGTCACCTTAAAATTTAGAGTGCACAGTAAAATTTAATTTTGGTTGCTTCTCAGCATTGGCATTGACAGGTTCCTTTTTAAAGCTGCCTTAATCTAAAGTGGTTTGTGAATTGAATTTAAATGGTGTTACTAGGCTGATAATACACAATACATTTTAAAACATGAGTTCTCTATTGTCTGTAACATTCACTTTTCACTTGTAAGGTAGATAGAGTATTTCTATTAGCTCTAGACTTATTTCAGGTTCTGAGGACCAGCAAGCATCACAGATGATAAAATTCAGTTTGTCGTGGTGGGGAGCATGCAGACAGATTCCCTTTTGAGTCTTACTGTGTAAAACAAGATGAATCTAATTGTACTGAATTGTCTGTATTCATTCAAATTCTTTTTTCCCTGTTCTCTTTGCTAATATAAATTAATTATTAAAATATTTCCTTGTATATAGTTTCTGTTATCTTCTTTCTAGATTAGTATTTTCTAAACTAGTATCTTCCATAAGAAAAAGGTCCCATGATCATCTATTACTATATCCTTTCATAATGAAAGACTGTTCTTTTGTCATTCCATCATATTTGAAAGCAAGATTCATTTATTCCTCAAAAATATTCATGCCTTTGTGGAAATTATATTTGGGAAATAGGGGAAAGACAATGCAAAATTAAAAAAATAAATTATATAGTATATTTGATGATAATAAGTCCAAATGAATAAAAAAATAGGATACTAATAGGAGTGGACCTTATTCTCAAAAAGACTTTCAGAAATGACTTGAGAAAAGTGAGAGACTGAGTCATGCACACATCTAGGGGAAGTGTATTTCAGGCAGAGGGAAATCCAGTGCAAAGGCCCTGAAGCAGGGATGATCCTGGTGGGTTGGAAGAATTGAAGTGCATTAAGGAAAATGACCCTAGAGAGGTGTGTACAAGAAGGGAAGTAGTAACAGATCAGAGAGGTAAGTGCACACATAAAACTAAGGAACAGGCAGGACATATTTACATCAAGGCTTGGGAATGTTTTCTATGTACACATCCAATTAATCAGCTTGTACAGACAATAGGATTAGCTAATTTGACTGGAAATATTGATACAAATAACCTATTATTTCATGTTTTATTCTATAGATAGACCTGAATATTTCATGTTAGTAGTGGTGCAATAAATCGGATACATATGGGATGGTATAATTTTCTGCTTACAGAGTTAAGCTAAGTATGACACTATATTAGGGAAGGGGCTTCTTTTTTTTTTAAATTGTTACCAAAAAAATTAAGATCATTTCAATAATATATTAAAATAATTTGTTTAATAAGGAGAAATTGAAACTGTCAAAACAGTCATATGTATTTATTTAGATAAAACGCAAGTTTTGTCTTTGAATTCAGTTTTCGAAAATGAATTATGTTAAGCGGTATATAATCTATGTAGATATATTTCTAGATAGTCAAGCTTTGCAAACATCAGTCTCTAGAAATTAAAGCCACATTCGTCAACCCTGTTACTTCTGGGTGCCACAATTAATTCTTGCACATTAAAGAAGATTTGGGCTTGTGTTATATAATCCAGAAATTGGACCTAATCATTGTTTACATTTATTTTACTTATCTATGCTCAGGTTTATATCTCAGATTTAGCAATAATAAAACTTTATTTCTTTAAAAATCTTATAAAATTAATACATTTTACTAATCAAGTTTGTTTTTCCTTTGCATTCCACAATACTGAAGTTTTACTCTAGTCTTTGGATTACCAAAACCTCTTAAGAAAAAGAGGAGAATGGGCTAGGTGAGGTGGTTTGTGCCTGTAATCCTGGCACTTTGGGAGGCCGAGGCAGGAGGATGGTTTAAGCCCGACAGTTTGAGGTTATGCTGAGCTGTGATGATGTCCCTGTACTCTAACCCAGGCAATGGGAGCAAGGCCATATCTGAAAGAAAAGAAGAAAGAAGAAAGAAGAAAGAAAGAGAGAAAAAGAAAGAAAGAAAGAAAGAAAGAAAGAAAGAAAGAAAGAAAGAAAGAAAAGAAAGAAAGAAAGAGAGGGAGGGAGGGAAGATATAAATAGAAGAACTGTGCTGCACTCTTGCAAAATTAGGAGTTGAAATTAGCTTTTCTAAAAATCACAAGGCAAAGAAATAATATATTAACTATGCATTTTTCAATGATTTATTAAAGGCTTGGTTGAGCCATGGGGGCTGAATATTATCTTTTGATGGTCTACATTACATTTTTGAAATATATAGCATATAAGTATTGAAGTTAGATAACATGAATTTGAGGACAGTTCAGCTACTTACTCACTGGCTCTGAGATGTCGTTTTCCAACTGTAAAATAAGAAGTTGTACTAGATCAGTGATTTAAAAACTGTTTTTTAGAAGATGCAAAGATACTTCCAGGGCTGCTGCTAGAGTCAGAACAGTGTAGGGCAACAGAGAGTGCACAGCTATTTCAAGAATGTCTGTTTCATACATTGGGATTCCTCATAAGATTTCATTTGAAGAAAGATTTCCATTGTGAAAATCATTTGAACATTGTATCAAAACTGTATTCATCAAACTTTTTTTGCTTTCATTAACTATAAGAAAAATTTTTTAAAATACTTCCTCTCACACTTATAAATTAAAGCTACAATTGTTCATGATACCTTTAAATGGTCACACAGGGAGTACTGTAAAACATCGCAAATGTCAAATTTTTATAATAAAATAAAAATATTTCATAATTTAAAATGCATCCAATACCTATATATCAAAACAATTGTATCCACAACATTATGTATTAAAAAGGGCATAAACAATCTGTATTAAAATTGTCAGAAATTTAACATTATTCCTTTTTGTCTCATAACTCATATAGCCATTCCCACAGGATTTTATACTAATGTAAAATATTTAACGTTTATGTCCTTTATTGAACATCAGATCATATTTCTTTGTTAGAAACCTATATGTGCATGTGTGTGAGTATTTAAAAATTTCCTGTGACCGTATTTTTCTATGGGATAAAAAAAGTCATCCAAGATTGAGTTATGATCACATTTAATAGTATATAGATCAGAATAAAACACATTACACAATTGAAGAAAAAAATAAAACATAAAATCTACATTTATATGAAATGTATTTCTTAAAAGAGTTGGCTAAGAATAATATTTTAATGAGTTTATATGTTAATGGATAAATATTACTTGAATTGAATTCATCAATCAACCAAATACTTTGTGTGTATATGTGTGTTGCATATGTTAAGCTTAGAAACTTATTTGTGTAAATTACAAGATGAGAAAGGAGTTTTATTTTAGTAACATCTCTCACTCATTTAAACTCCTTCTGCCTTATATGTGAAAAATTTACCAACTCTTATCTGACTTAGATCCTCCTTCAATGTGGCTAAAAGGAAAGCAATGGAAACCACATGAATTGTAAACAATGTGTAATCCAGTGGTAGTTTGATTCACATTCTGAACAGTTACTGACAGTGTTTCCCATTTGAACCGGTTTAGGGCTTTTGAGGTTTCTCTCCCCAAATTGAAAGCACTGCCCTTCATTTGTAAAGTGGGAGAAGTACATGTGTGAAAAGAAAAGTGAGAGAGTAGGGTCTTCCTGGAGCACTCAAGATGCTTCCAGCCAGACCAATTTTAGAAAGATGACATATAGAAATGGGAGAAATGAAAACAGATTCTCTTAGAACTAGCCACATACAAGCACCCCTTAAAAAATGTTCATGACTTCTACACAAATGTATGCACAACACATCTTAAAACACACTGCATTGGAGGACCTCTTGGATCTCTTTACATTTTATAATTTCGTGATTACTTATGTGTTATAATATGAGAGATTATAACCTTAAAATTTCTTTCTAAGCCGATCTGAATAACACTAGACTTCTCAACTTAAACCTTACAAGCAAGAAGAGACAAGGGCCCCATTCTCACACTTCTGAAACAGAATAATGCCCAGCCTAGAATCTTGTACCCCGCAAAACTAAGTTTTGTATACGAAGGAGGAATAAAGACCTTCTCAGGTAAGCAAAGACTGAGGGAATTCACCAAGACAAGACACGGCCTCCAAGAAGTACTCAAAACAGAGACACCAATAAGCACAATAAACACTCATGAATGTAAAAACACTCAAAAGCTAAAGATCAAAGGCCAGATATTCTAATGGCTCAAGAGAGAAAACAAAGTAACAATGTTCAAGTCAATAAGATCAACAGAAATTTGACCCAACTATCAGTTCTCTCAATAAATGTGAATGGCTTGAACTCCCAACTCAAGAGAAATAGGCTGGCTGAATGGATAAAAAAGTACAAGCCAAGTATCAGCCATCTTCAGGAAACACATGTAACCCGCAAGGATGCATTTAGACTCAAGGTAAAGGGCTAGAAATCAATATTTCAAGCAAATGGAAGACAAAAGAAGGCTGGCGTGGCAGTTTTGATATCAGATAACGTCGTTTTTAAATCAACAAAAGTAATGAAAGTCAAAGAGGATCAATATATAATGGTGAAGGGTACAGTTCAACAAGAAGACATAACAATTCTAAATATGTACAAACCGAACTTAGGCACACCCAGATTCAAAAAGAAAATTCTACTTGATCTAAACAAGTTGATAAACAGCAACACCATAATAGCCAGAGACTTCAACACTCTACTAACAGCACAGGACAGATCCTCCAAACAGAAAATTAACAAAGAAATAATGGACTTAAACAGAACTCTAGAACAAATGGTCCTGATTGACATTTACAGGACATTCTACCCAAAAACCACTGAATATACGTTCTTCTCATCAGCTCATGGGACATTCTCTAAGATTGACCATATCCTAGGACACAAAGCATGTCTAAAAAATTTAAAAAAATAGAAATTATATCATGTATCTTCTCAGACCACAGTGGAATAAAAGTAGAAATCAACCCTAACAGAAACTCTCATTTCTACACAAAGTCGTGGAAACTAAACAACCTTCTGGTGAATGGTTACTTCATAAATGAGGAAATCAAGATGGAAATCAAAAGATTCTTTGAACTAAATGACAAAGGTGACATAAGTTATCAAAATATGTGGGACACAGCCAAAGCAGTCCTGAGAGGAAAGTTTATTTCCATAAATGCCTATATCCAAAAGACATAAAGATCACAAGTAGACAACCTAATGAATCGACTCAAAGAACTGGAAAAAGAAGAACAGACCAACCCCAAACCCATCGTAAAAAGTGAAATTAATAAGATCAAATCAGAACTAAATGAAATTGACAACAGGAAAACTATATGAAAGATAAATAAAACAAAAAGTTGATTCTTTGAAAAAATGAACAAAATTGACACGCCTTTGCTTAGACTAATGAAAAGCAGTAAAGAAAAATCTTTAATGAGCTCCATCAAGAACTAAAAAGGAGAAATTACAACTGATGCCATGGAGATACAAGTTATAATCTATGAAGACTACAAAAAACCTATGCACACAACCTGGAAAATGTGGAGGAAATGGACAAATTTTTAGAAACACACAGCCTCCCTAGGCTCACCCAGGAAGAAACAGAATTCCTGAACACACCAATATCAAGTACTGAAATTGAAACAGCAATAAAAAACCTTCATAAAAAGAAAAGTCCAAGACCAGATGGCTTCACACGCGAATTTTGCCACACCTACAAAGAAGAACTGGTGTCTATCCTGCAGAAATTATTTCACAGCATCGAGAAGAATGGATTGCTCCCCAACACATTTTATGAAGCCAACATAACCCTGATAGCAAAACCAGGAAAGGACACAACAAAAAAAGAAAACTACAGAACAATATCCCTTATGAATATAGATGCAAAAATTCTCAACAAAATCCTAGCAAACCGAATCCTGGTGCTTATCAAGAAAATAATGCATCATGACCCAGTGGGCTTCATCCCAGAGATGCAAGAATGGCTCAACATATGCAAATCTATAAATTTAATTCACCATATAAATAGAAGCAAAATCAAAGACCATATGACTCTCTCAATAGACGCAGAAAAAGCATTTGATAAAATTCAACACCCTTTTATGTAAATAACACTTAACAAAATAGGCATAGATGAGGCTTACCTAAAAATGATACAAGCCATATATGACAAACTCACAGCCAACATCATACTGAATGGGGAAAAATTGAAAGCATTCCCACTTAGAACTGGAACCAGGCAAGGTTGCCCACTATCTCCACTTCTATTCAACATAGTGCTGGAAGTCCTTGCTATGGCAATAAAACAAGAGAGCACAATTAAGGGCATCCAAATGGGAGAAGAAGGGATCAAACTCTCACTCTTTGATGATGATATGATATTATATCTAGAAAATCCCAAGGATTCAACCAAGAGACTCCGGAATTGATAAATGAATTCAGTAAACTCTCAGGAAACAAAATCAATACACACAAATCAGAGACATTCATATACGCCAACAACAGTCAAACCGAGAACCAAATCAAAGACTCAATTCCCTTCACAATAGCAACTAAGAAAATAAAGTATCTAGAAATATATTTAACTAAGGAGGTAAAAGACCTCTACAGGGAGAACTATGAAACACTGAGGAAGGAAATAGCAGAGGACGTAAACAGGTGGAAAACCATACCATGCTCGTGGGTCAGCAGAATCAACATCGTTAAAATGTCTATACTACCCAAAGTGATCTACAGATTCAATGCAATCCCTATTAAAATACTAACATCATTTTTCACGGATATGGAAAAAATAATTTTACGCTTCCTACAGAACCAGAGAAGACCCCGTATAGCAAAAGCAATCCTAGGCAATAAAAACAAAATGGGAGGTATCAATTTACCAGATTTCAAGCTGACTACAAGGCTATATTAATGAAAATAGCTTGGTACTGGCACAAGAACGGAGACATAGACCAGTGGAAGAGAACTGAGAACCCAGATATAAAGCCATCCTCATATAGCCATATAATTTTTGACAAAGCAGAGAAAAACATACACTGGGGGAAAGAATCCTTATTCAATAAATGGTGCTGGGAAAACTGGATAGCCACATGTAGAAGACTGAAACAGGATCCACGCCTTCCACCTCTCATTGAAGTCAACTCATGGTGGGTAACAGACTTAAACTAAAGGTGTGAAACTATTAGAATTCTAGAATAAAATATTGGAAAAACTCATCTAGACATTGGCATAGGCAAATAATTTATGAAGAAGACCCCAAAGGCAATCACAACAACAACCAAAATAAATAAATGGGACCTGATCAAATTCAAAAGGTTCTGCACAGCCAAAGAAACTGTCACGGGAGCAAACACACAACCTACAGAATGGGAGAAAATTTCTGCATGCTACACATCCGATAAAGGGCTGATAATTAGAATCTATTTAGAACTCAGGAAAATCAACAAGAAAAAAATCAAACAACCCTATCAAAAAGTGGGCAAATGACATAAACAGAAACTTTTCAAAAGAAGACAGAATAATGGCTAAGAAACATGAAAAATGCTCAACATCTCTAATCGTCAGGGAAATGCAAATCAAAACCACTATGAGATATCACTTATCTCCAGTGGGAATGGCCTTTATCCAAAAGTGCCAAAACAATAAATGTTGGTGTGGATATGGAGAGATAGGAACACTCATACACTGCTGGTGGGACTGCAAACTAGTGCAACCTCAATGGAAAGCAGTATGGTGATACCTTAAAGAGACACAAGTAGATCTACCATTTGATCCAGCAATCCCTTTGCTGGGCATCTACCCAAAAGAACAAAAGACATTCTATAAAAAAGACATCTGTACTCAAATGTTTATAGCAGCACAATTCACAATTGCAAAGATGTGGAAACAACCCGAGTGTCCATCAATACATGAGTGGATTAATAAAATGCGGTATATGTATACCACCGAGTACTATTCAGCGGTAAGAAACAATGGTGATATAGCACCTCTTGTATTTTCCTGCATAGAGCTGCAACCCATTCTTCCAAGTGAAGTATCCCAAGAACGGAAAAATAAGTACCACATGTACTCACCAGCAAATTAGTTTCATTGATCAACACCCCTAAGTGCACATATAGGAATAACATTTATCATGCATTGGGCAGATGGGAGGAGGGAGGAAGGGATGGATATATATA
>NW_012156284.1:6182576-6190078 GCF_000956105.1 Propithecus coquereli
GGGAGGAAGGGATGGGTATATACACACATAATGAGTACAATGCACACCACCTGGGGGATGGACACACTTGAAGCTCTTATTGGGGGGAAGGGGAGATGGGGAGACAAGGGCAACACAATCTAAACATTTGTACCCCCATAATATGAAGAAATAAAAAAATATTAAAAAAGCAAAAATACACACAAAAAATTTCTTTCTAATAGAGAAGCAAGAAGAAAACACATATATTTTGCAAATGCAAATATGCGCCACTGTTTAACATTTTTCTTTTGTATTTACATCGGATTAAACCTCTGTAGACAATGGTATCCCTCAAATCAGCTATTGTTCTTCTCATGTGTATCTGATTGAAAACCAAACTTGAAAATTGAGTTTTCCAGTTTGCTTGTAAGTAGATCCAGAGCAAATCAACCCTGTTTCATGCCTCTTGCCTACTGATAAATTGAATTGAGTTGAGCCGAAACACATTGAAGTGTAACATGAGAAGAATACAGGAAGAGAGGAGATGTGGTGTGATAATTACTATAGAGACATTATAGTGACCCTGCTATTAGTTTTTCATGTCACTAGCAAAACTGAGAAGCAAGCTCATTAGAGTAAATACAGAGACTTATTTTAATGTGTTATAATTATATTGTTCTAGTTTAGAAGAGAAGCATAACACAGCTACATGAATTCTGTGTGGAGCCTCTTTAGATAATTAACTCCAGTGGTGACACGGTATTTTCAGATAACAAGGATGATACAATTTTCACCTGAGGGTTCCAGTCATTTGGCTTCCTCAACTCAAGACTACAGTGATGGAGACTACTTAATCCAGGAATGCAGCATGTCGTACTTAGCTCTCCTTCCTAAATGCCTTCAATGGCATTAAGAGTCTTTCAGTGTCCATATAAATACATAGTAACATCACTATGAAATGAGATGGCTGGCTTCTACTGTCAAAATTGGATGCTTACTAGCATTAATACAGGAAAGCAGAAAGGGTGTCTAAAGTTCTCGAGTCCTAATAAGTGCCTCATGAAGGTTTGATGATTATTTGTGGAAGACAGGAAGGAAATATTATATATATATATATATACACAAAAAATATATATATTTAAACTATATGCATATATATATTTAAACAAACATACCAGAGCATATAGACATAAATGAGTGGGATCATTAAAAATATAGTGTATGCTTAAAGACATTTATAACTCAAATATTTTTGTGTTTATGCTTCTGTACTTATGTGTGTATGCATATATGCATATACATGCATACATATGTATATATGTGTTTTTAAATGTGTATATACCTACACATATGTGTATACATCCATATATATGAGAGAGAGTGAGAGTGAAAGAAGAAACCTCTTAGAACAGTAATTTATCTTTGCTTTTAAATCCTCCAAGTTTGTGAACAATACAAGAGCAGGGTACCTCTTTTGTTCAACTTTTTATAATTAGGTCTAATGCTAAGTCTGATTCACAGTATAAGCAAAACCAAATAAATAAATAAATACGTATGGGATTGAAATAGAAACATGCATGTGTGTGCAATTTGAAGTTCTAAACTGCTGTATAAATGTGGGCTATTCTTTCAACGGTGGCATACACCAGTGCTTCATGGTTTCTTCAGAGAGATGCTTGGGAATCCAATTACTTCCATACACAATAGAGGCAAAGACAAAATAGTCAAAGGCAATAGCACTTTTGGTTAAAAGTGGTCAAAAATGTGGTTGCTGGAGTCAGAGAGAACTGAGTTGGAATGCCAGCTTTGTCACTAAACAACTGTAAGATCTTGGGCAACATACCTAACCTCTATGTGACTTATTAAAAGTTGTCTTATCTGTAAAAAAGAAATAATAAGAGTTCCTAAAACATTGGGTTGCTGTGAAAAGTGCACAATACAGGGCATGAATAATGTTCCTTTTTATAGATTTATAGATATAATAACACAGTTCACTGTTCATTTTGTTGATCCTTACTGGAAAGATATTAAAGAAGAAAAAAGATGGGTTTAAGTTGGTGAGTTCTGTGGTAATAAAGATAATACACGTTTTGTGGTAAGATAAATCTTGATTGGTATCCTAAATTTATACATAAAAGCCGTGTGACTCTTAGCTAGTTTCTTAAGCATTAACAAATGTTTATAGCACCGCAATTTACCATTGCAAAGATGTGGAAACAACCCAAGTGCCCATCAATACATGAGTGGATTAAAAAATGTGATATATGTATACCATGAGATGCTACTCAACTACAAAAAAACAATGGTGATATAGCACCTCTTTTATTATCCTGGATAGAGATTGAGCCAATCCTTTGAAGTGAGGTATCACAAGGATGGAAAAACATGCACCACATGTACTCGCCATCAAACTTGTACTAATTGATAAACATTAAGGTGCTCACATGGTAGTAATACTCACTGGGTATTGGTCAGGTATGGGGTTGGGGGTGGGGGGTAGAGGGGGTGGGTGGTAAACCCACAGCTAATGGAAACGGGGCACACTGTATGGGGGAAGGACACGCTTGTGGCCCTGGCTTGAGCAAGGCAAATGCATTTCATGTAACCAAAATATTTGTACCCCCATAATATCCTGAATTAAAAAAAAAAGATTCTCAGATTTCTGTCTGTATAATGAGATGCTAATATAACACCTAACACATATTTAGTGTGACAATGTGTCAGATGCTGTTCAAAATTTTTGCATGTATTTGTTCATTCAATCATCCTGGTAACCTAATGGAAAAAATATGACATCATTATTCCTCTTATATATTCACTGAGGTTATAGACATCCTCATTTCACAATTGAGAAAAGAATTTCAGAGAAAATAACAGAATGGTACTTGATTTTTAACTTCTGTAGGCCTTGTATCTTGTATGAGGTGTCAAGAAGTGCGGGGAGAGATAGCTGAATAGACACAGGTAGTATGTGCCTCTTCCATGGAAAGGAACCAGAATAGTAAGAAAATTCTCACGTTTTGAGCAGATCATCTAGGAGAGAATGCTAGGATTCACCAGGGAAGCAACAGGAAGCACCACAAGGTGGGTAAGCAGACAATTCAGAGCAACTTGCCTGGCTGAGGACCGTCTAAGAGCTGAAAGAAGTTCCTGGATATGGGGAAACAGTGAGAGAGTAGCCCCCAGGTCTTCACTTGTTAAGATGAGATTTTGCTATCACGGTTACAAAACAACCCACTCACTCATGCAGGTCCTGGGCCTACCATAGGGAGCTACTGGGAGATTGAGCAGAGACATTGTTTCAGAAAGGGAACCCACATGGAATACCAAAGACATCCAATCCTAGAGCAGCTTGAGCCAGGTGCCATTCTGAGAGCCTAGATGCTGGAGAACTGAAGGTTCACCTGCAGCCACTATATGTCTCTGAGGAGAGATAGAGGAGCCCAGATACTCAGATGCACTCCTCAGAAGGTCCCCACCACTCTATTGTGGGCTGCTGTTGAGACTGAGACATGACGGGACAGCATTTTTCATAGTTTCTCAAACACGCTGTTTGCCTAGGTGAGGCCCCAGCTTTTCTGCTCTCAGGTCCAAGTTGCCATTTTGAGAGTTTGACACTGGGCTGTGTTCCACCCTTGGGCTGATTTGGAGCTTGACCAAGCTGCAGCCCCCACCTGCCTGGAGAGGGGCAGGGAAACGAGGCTTTCCAGCACGCATCTGGGATGGTGTCCATCATCCTGCAGCCAGCTTCTGTGGGATGATGTCTTGAGTGAACTTCACTTCCTACAATTTTGTGCCAGCTCAGCCTGCCTGAGAAGGGCCCCATCCTCTCTGGTCACAGGCCCAAAGTACCTTCTCGGAGTTTAAAGCCAAATGGTGCCTTGCCCTTGGGCTGAGATTGGGCTGACACAGCTGCAGCCCCACCAAACTGAAGAGGGAAAGGGAAGCCCAGGCTCTCCTATGTACACATAGGACAATTTCCACCACCTTGCTAAAGGCTGCTATGAGACTTAGGCACAAGCAGATGGCACACACCACAGCATCTTGCTCATGCTGTTTGACTGAAAGGGGTCCCATCCTCCCTAGTCACATGCCCAAAGTGGAAGCTTGGGAATTTAAATCTGGGCAGGGCCCTACCCTCAGGCTGAGTTTGGGCTCACAGAGTTGTAGCCTCACCCATCTGTGGAGGAACAGAGGAGCCCAAGCTCTCCCATACACACTCAGGACATTTACCATTGCCTTTCAATAGACTGCTGTGAGATGAGATGCAAGCAGACTACACTCCCCATAGTTTCTCGCCCATGCTGCTTGCCTAAAAGTGGTCTTGCCCTATTGATTGCAAATCCACAGCCAGCAACATTTTGAGAGGTTAACATTGGGTCCCACCCTGTTCAAGGTGATATGGCTGTAGCCACCACCAAGAGGGAAGGAAACAAGGGAGACCAAGCTCTCCTAAGCTCACATCAGACGATACCCAATGTTCTGTTACACACAGCTGTGGGACTTGGGACTAGCTTACCTAGTCCATTTCAGCTACCAGTAACACCAACATGGATCAATTGGGTCCTAGTGGGTGGCTCCACCACCACTACTGCCACCTCCCACATCTTACCAGCTGCTCAGAGACCTGAGAAGCTGTCCACACACTTGGCCCTCCGCTTCACATATCAGATTCTGATTGAGCCACCTGAGGGACCAAGATTGGCACCCAAGAACACACTAACATTGCTGTCAGTGTAATCCGCTCTGGGTCCTAAAATCAGATACACTTGTCCCTCTCTTCCACAACTGAGATACAAAGACTAGTTTGACTGGCATTCAAGTACCCTGCAAAATTTAACCATAACTTCAACTAAAATATCTGTTCCCAAGTTCACCAAGTAAATCACAGATACAACTGACCCTGTGTACTGCCTAAGAAATCATGCAAAGACCACACTACTGCAGGCACCCACAATCAAAACCGAAGTGTCCCATTCAACCATATACTTATACATACATATACATACATATACATATATATATATATACACATACATATACATATATATCTATATCTATATCTATATCACTTCAGGAAAAATTCTCCCCTTGAAAAGTAATTTCAAAAAATCAAAACAATTGACTGCTACATGAGATGCACAAATGTCAATGAAAGGACACAGGAAACACAAAAAAGCAAGAAAATATAGCACCAACAAAGGACCACAACAATTGTTTAGCAATGGACTCATCAAAATGAATTATCACAATGCCAGATAAAGAATTGCAAATATTGATTTTACAGAAGTTCAATGAGATTCAAGAAAATCTGAAAACTAATACCAATAAATCAGAAATTCAATTCAGGGCATAAACGGGAAATTTACCAAGGAGATAGCTGTCTTTAAAAAACAAACAACCAAAAATACTAGAGTCAAAAATACAAAACACATGCAAAAGCTTCAAAAACAGATTATACTAAGCTGAAGAAAGAATCTCATAACTACAATACAGGTCTTTTAAAATAATCCAGTAAGACAAAAATAAGAAAAAAAGAATGAAAAAGAATGACCAAAGCCTTCGAGACACCTGGGACTACATAAACTGATTGAACTATGAATTATCAGTATTCCTGGGGGAAAGAGAGATAAAAACATTTAGAAACGCTATTTAACAAAATGATCAATGAAAAATTTTTAGGACTAGAAAGAGAGTTAGACACTCAGATAAAGGAGGACAAATGATCCCCAGGCACATACATTGCAAAAAAGCGTTTCACCATGACATGTTATGATTGCAATGGCTAAAGTCAAAGTAAAAGAGAGAATTTTAAAATTAGCAAGAGAATAGCATCTAGTCACCTTATAAACTAAACCCCATCAAACTAAGAGTGGACCTCTCAAAAAAAAACATTAGGCCAGAAGAGAATGGGATCACATTTTTAAAGTGCTGAAAGAAAAGATCTATCAGCCAATAATTTTGCATACTGCCAGAATAAGCTTCATAAATGAATGAGAAATAAAGTATTTCCCAGAGAAGCAAACTGTGGGAGAATTAATCATCACTAGAACAGCCCTACAGGAAATGCTCAAATAAGTTTTAAACATGGAAAGAAAAAGTCAATATTTAACATCACAAAAAAAAAAACAGAGAAATATAAAACTCACAGGTCTTACAAAACTATCTCACAAACAAGAAGGGGAAAGGAATTAAATGACACCATGACTGTAGTTCAGAAAACCACAGAAACACAAAGATAGAGGAAAAGAATTTCTAAAACAACCAGAAATCACCTAAAATATAACAAGAACAAAGCCTCACATGTATATATTAACACTGAAAGTAAATAGATTAAATGCCTCACTTAAAAGTTATAGATTGGCAGAATGGATTAAAAACCTTATCCAAATATATGCTGTTTACAAGAAAATCACCTTACCGATAAAGACACATAGACTGCTAAAGTAAAGGGGTGGAAAAAGATATTCCACACAAACAGAAAGCAAAAGTGAGCAAGAATAGCCACACTTATATCAGATGAAACACACTTTAAATCAAAAACAGTAAAAACAGATGAAGAAGATGATTATATAATGATAGGGGAATCACATCAGCAAGGGAATATAATGATCCTAAATACATATGCAGCCAACATTGGAACACCCAGATTCACAAAACAAATGTTACTCAGCCTAAAGAATGAGACAGACTGTGACACAATAATAGTAGAGGACTTCAACAATACCCTCACAGCACTAAGACAGATCATCAAGACAGAAAATCAGCAAAGATATATTGAACTTAAATTAGACTTTAGACCATATGAACTTAAAAGACATTTACAGAACATTCCACACAACAACTACAGAATATACATTCTTTTCACCAGCACTTTGAATATTCTCCAAGATAGACTGTATTTTATGCCATAAAACAAGTCTTAATAAATTAAAAAAATCAAAATATTATCAAGTATCTTTTCATACAACAGTGGATTAAAACTAGAAATCAATACAAAGAGAAACATCAGAAACTACACAAACACATAGAAATTAAACAACATGCTCCTAAATGATCATTGGGTCAAGAAAGAAACAAAGAAGGAAATTTAAAAAAAAAATTGAAACAAATAAAAATGAAAACACAACATACCAAAACCTGTGGGATATAGAAAAAGCAGTGCTAAGAGAAAAAATTATAGAATTAAATGCCTACATCTAAAAAGTAGAAAAATCACAAATTATAAACCTAATATTGTACCTCAAGGATGCAGAAAAGTCAGAATGAAATAATGTGTTTTGCAACAACTTGGATAGAACTGGAGACCATTATCCTAAGTAAAGTGACTCAGAAACAAAAATAAATGTCACATGTTCTTACTTGTAAGTGGGAGCTAAACTATTTCTACACAAGGGCACACAGAATGGTATAATGGACATTGGAAACTCACACGGGGTGGGGGAGGAAGAGAGAGATGAATAATTACCTATGGTGTACAATGTGCACTACTCAGGTGACGAGGACATCAAAAGCCCATACTTTACCACTGTACAATATAT
>NW_012156284.1:6190128-6208000 GCF_000956105.1 Propithecus coquereli
TAAAATAAAAAAAAATAAACAAACCAAACCAAAACAAAAAAAGCACTTGGTACCTATGAAGGAGTAAATAAACACATGGTGAATTGGGTCAAATAGGTGGCTATCAGAAATGAAGCCTGTGAAATTGACAATGGTTTGGTGATACTGTAATCACACTTCTGAAAACAAAGAGCTTCTGAGAATGCGAATGGGGCCATATGTACGGAAGAGTAAAGTCATCAATTTAGCAGTTGATAAATACACAAGCTTTTTTAAAGGGACCGAATGATTGCTCCATGCAGCCTTCTGCTAAAAGGAGAAATTGAATAGTTTGAAATCCATGGATGGTGTACTGAAAAGTGCCCTAAAAATCTGACTGCTAAAATTTCAGGTCTGAGGCACTGTCAATAATAATAATAATAATAATAATAATAATAATAATAATAGTAATAGAATTAGTCATACCCATTAGACAGAGAAGAAATAAAGCAATCTTAAAGCTGTCAATATTTTTATCTATGATTCACTTTTTCCTATTATAGGAGAGTAAGGAAAGGGATGTACATTTCTCCAACAAAAATATGTGAAGAATTCATATGGTATAGTGGAAGCTTGAATTGATGTTTACATTATTTGCAACTAAAGCACCAAGGAAAAATAATGTATTTTTCTGGGTTAGATGCTAGAAATAGGTGTAGCTGTTGTTAATACAGGTATGTTTTCTCCTATAATTCACATAAAGTTATGCTAATACATGCTTTATAATTTAACATATATTTTGAAGGATTGTCTCAGTGGTCCATGCATAATATTGTTGTGGTTATGATGAATTTTGTTATTATTGCTCTTGTTGCTATTTTTGTTGCATTGATTCCCAGTTTTTCCCATAACTTTAACCTGTAAATAGATGAACTGACCTAATTACAGAGACATAATATATTTAGAAAGATGAGACTTATATACATAAAAAGGTAACATTAGATAAATTTCCCAGTTCATTGTGACAAAGTTCAATGAACAAAGGTCATGATGCCAGTAATTCCATACTTGAATTCAAATTAAACATAAATGGATTAGGTCAATGTTGAGTAGGGTCATTTCTAAATGCCATCACTGGGTGTGTCACAACATGGCTTATGAAAGAATATTTGAGAGTTTTGTAATCAAGTATATACCAATAAGATCAATACATTGCAACCATTCAAATGACCAGATTGATTGCACAAAGGCCCAGTTGTGTTGACACTATTTACTGATTTAGAGATGACCTGTTAGGCCCAGTTATTTGTAGAAGCCAGGTATTTTCTTCCCCTTTCTAACTACTTTTTCCTTAATTAATGCAGTTACACTTTCTCTTCATTCATTTATTCAATGGATATTAATTCAGTGCTTACTGCATGTCAGGCACTATCCTAGGTTCTGGGACTTAAGAGAGAAAGAACAATATGGTTCTTTTTCTCATTGAGCACCAAATCTCATGGGTCAGGAAGACAATTTGTAGCTAAATATGAAAATATGTACTGATAGACTGGATGTGGGAGCTAAGGAAGTGTGAGAAGTCATGGATGATATCGCATTTCTGACTTGGGCAACTGGGCAGGTGGTACCATTCAATGAGTAATTTGGAGAAAGAAAAGGCTTTTTTGTTGTTCTTGCTTTGGTATTATTATGACTTAACAAGAGAAAAGTTATAGATTCCTTTTATTTATTTTTGTTGCTACTGTGATTGCTTTAGGGTCTTCTTCATAAATTCTTTGCCTAGGCTGATGTCTTTAAGAGTTTTTGCAACATCTTCTAGAATTCTTCGGGTTTCATGTCTTAAGTTTAAGTGTGTTATCCATCGTGAGTTGATTTTTGTGAGAGGTAAGAAGTGAGAGGTAGGGATCCAGTTTCAGTCTTCTACATGCGATTATCCAGTTTTCCCAGCATCATTTATTGAATAGGGATTCTTTTCCCCAGTGTATGTTTTTGTCTGCTTTGTCAAAGATCAGATAGCTGTATGAGGATAGTTTTGTATCTGGGTTCTCAGTCCTTTTCCAAAGGTCTATATCTCTGTTCTTGTGCCAGTAACATGCTATTTAGTTACTATAGCCTTGCAGTAAAGCTTGAAGTCTGGTAGACTGATGCTTCCAATTTTTTCTTATACATAGCCAAGGAAACTATCATTAGAGCAAATATACAATCTACAGAATGGGAGAAAATATTTGCATGCTACACATCTGATAAAGGGCTGATAACAATAATCTATATAGAACTTAAGAAAATTAACAGGAAAATATCAAACAACCCCATCAAAAAATGGGCAAAGGACATGAACTGAAACTTTTCAAAAGAAGACAGAATAATGGCCAGCAAACATATAAAAAAGGGCTCAACACCTCTAAGCATTAGGGAAATGCAAATCAAAACCACAATGAGATATCACCTAACTCCAGTGAGAATGGCCTTTATCATAAAGTCTCAAAACAACAAATGCTGGCATGGATGTGGAGAGATAGGAACACTCATACACTGCCGGTGGGACTGAAAACTATTTCTTTTTTTTTTCATTGATATACTAAAATAAGCAACACACGTAACCTAAAACATATGTACACCCATAATTTGCTGAAATAAAAAAAAATAATTTTGGGATATGTTAGTTTTCACGTTTTATTCAATGCCATTAATCTTATTTCCCATGCATATTCTGAATTCCACTTCTGACGTTTCGACAATTTCCTTTTGATTATGGTCCATTGCTCTAAATCTATTATGATCTTTTAGGGCTGTTGAACTAGCTTGTTTTTTCATTTTTCCAGAGTTCTTTTGCTCATTTCTTCTCATCTGAGACCTGTTCTCTATCTCAGGACAGACAAGTTTTTGATGCACCTGTTCTCCTTTGCTGTGAACTCTTCTGCTTAGTGAGAAGGAGATGTCCCTAGGTGGAGTTTTGTGCCACCTTCTGGATAACTGAATCAGCATGAGAGGGGCAGAGGCAGAGAGAGCCTGTAATGCATCTGTTCTGTGTTGCTCCATTACCCTGTGATTATCACAGGCCAACCCAGTGCTGGACGATTTCCATGCAGGGTGGTGGGCTGTTCCCAGACCACTGTTGTAGCCACGGTTGGGGTGCTGTGTGAGTCCCTCTCCAAGGAGGCTGGCATTGGGGAGACTGCTCTGCATGGGTCTCCCTGCAGTGGTGGTATTAGCAGCTGGGCAAAGCTATCTAGGAAGTGGCCATGGTTGTCAGGGCTGTGAGCATTCACTCCACCTGGTTCCAGGTGTGATGGTGGCTTGTATCTGCAGGTACTTGGTAAAGCATTGGACCTTAAGAGAGTTTCTCACCAGACAGTGAGTGGGTGCTTAGTGAACAGAGCCATGGAGTCTTGCAGCATCAGCACAGGAGCCTCTGGAGTGGTGTAATGGGGATGGTTACCAGGTGGCTGGGGCTCTCCTCCTGCCCAGAACCACCCGAGGCAGTCACTACAGGGCTTCTGTGGTGGTGTCTGTGGGTCCCTTTTCTGCTCAACTCCCATGTGAAAGGGAGGAGTGCTTGACTCACAGTCATAGGAGCTCAAGAGCATCTGCTCTCCCTGCTCCCTCCTCTATCTGGCTGGGGTGATGCAGATGTGGCTGCCACAAAGCCTAGACCTGTGAATACCAGGCACTCTGAAACTGAGAACTCATAATGGTGTCAGCTGCAGTGACCTGGGAACAAAGGTCACTGAGTTCCTATTGTGTCCACTGTCTAGTGTAATGTTGCTACACAGACTCTGAGTAGCTCACTGCTTAGTCCAAAGGTTTGCAGTGGCGTTAGGAATCACTTCACAGCTCAGGCTACAGTGTCCACGTGGCAAGTGTGGAGTCCCAGGGTTCTCTGCTCCTTCCTATCCTTCCCTATATATGAATGCCTCCCGCAGTTTCCTTTTGATCTTGTCAAGCAAATCACCCCATCACCTTTTTCTTCACTGAGTGTTCCCCATCATTTCTCCAATGTGTCGCAATGCTCTGTTCATAAAGGCCCATCCATTGGTTGGCATCCACCTGCAACTTTCAGTCCTCTCTTTGAGAGTGGACATGCAGGTTGCTCCTAGTATGCCATGTTGCTCCTCTCTCTCTCTGAATTTTTAAATACAACCTGAACATTTTTGTCCTTTATCTAGGAAAGTAGTATGTTAAGATTTCTTTTGATTGCTGGCTTACTGGAAACATTTCTATCATCTTACCTTGTGCTTTTTATTTGTTTTTAGATGTTTTATTGTTTGTCTTCCTTTCTGTATTGTGATGGCTTAAAATTCATTAAATTTCACTTTTTCTCTACTGTTGGAGCTTTTGGAAATTACATAGTCTACTTATATGTATTCAAAAATTGCCTTTTATATATTAATATTCATACTTAGCTTCTCTAAAGTTTATCACCCTTACCACTTTACTCTGAAAAAAAATAAGAGGTCTATAGAATACTTTAATCACAAGCTCCCTTTCCTGTCTTTTTTTTTTTGTTTATTGACTTTTTAATTAATTGGTTTGTTATACTTTAACATTATATTTTAATTCCTCAAATTACAGAGTACAATTATTGTTTTAGGCAGTCAGTATTCATCACAATTTACCTACACATTTAATGATTTCTTTTCTCAACTAATTTTTCCTTTCCATTTCAATTTCTTTCCTCCTTACCTATCTTCCACTAGAAATACCAAATATTATTTTGCTGGCATGAAAAATGTAGATTCTCTTTTAAAATTTTAGAGGTTGCCCCTGACTTATGAAGGTACATGCTTATATTTATTTACCCCATACTTATCTTAACCTTGCGAATAGCTATATCTTCCTGCCATAACTTGTCATCCTCTCTCTTTCCTCTAACTCTGGCACTTAACAAAATGTCATGCATATAATAGAGGTTCAGTATTTGTTGGAATCATGTCTAAATGGTAGAAATTATATTTTTTCAATATCTCTGATGATGTCTGAATAGGTGTTTGGCAAATTAACTAAGTACAGCTTGGAATGAGAAAGTTCAATGAAAAGAGAGAATTAGAGAATCATCAAATATTTATTAGAAATTCTAATATCTTTGCATTTGCAATCCAGGCATCTTGGTTAACTTAGACATCCAGTGTAATCTGTATTCTATTGCCCTATCCACATGGCACAATTGTCAGCATTTTGAGTGTATTGAATTGGATACCTAATGACTAAAAAAGCCAATAAAGGCGAACACATTGTCATTACAGACACAGGCATAATCTAAAGCAGCGGGGGGAAAATACTTTCTTGGGAATTTAATCAGTGTGCTTTATTCATGTAATGAAATCCAGCTGAATAGTTCTTTGAAAATTTCTGAAAAGACTGGATTAAATAGTATCAATGGAGAATATGAAAGATCCACATAAGAAGATCTCAATTAGAAGTTAAAGAAAACTGCGAAGGATAGCTTATTGAATGCTCAGAAATCTGGACTGAAATCCAAGGATATTATGCTCTCTCTCTCTCTCCCCCTCTCTCTCCCTCTGTATCTCTATTTCTATCTATTTCTCACTCCCGGGTTTTTGCACCTGTAGCTTTTAAAAGGGAACTAATAACATTTGCCTTATATCCATGCTCTGGAAAGATTAAGATAAATAAGTTATATTCAGCTATAAAAAGTGCTTTCTGGGCTGTGAAGGATTGATTCCCACCCTTCCTTGCATCCAAGATACATTATACATTATGACCTCCTGCCTATTCAAAATGAAGACTAACATTCCCTACAACCCAGCAGCAAGAGACTTGCCAAGGTAGCAAAGCCCCCTCGCTGAGGGGCATTCATGTGGACTTGTCATTGCCTTTCCTTGTAAAAGTACTCTTTCCCATTTTCCTTGGACCAGTCCAAGGGGCAGCAGAAGGAAAGCACTACCATAATTTTTATCTTATAGTCTTAGAAAAAATAATACATATTTTATATTTGTATGGGTAACTTTATAATGCTGTCTTACTAGAGAAAGCATAATTCAAATGCTTTTGAGTCACCTTGCAGTCATATGCTTACTGTGCTTCTCCCTCTCCATTTCCTTCTTCCATTCATTTATTCATTCTCTTTGTCTCTATTTCTCACCTTCCTTCTCTTCTTCTCTTTGCCTCTATTTCCTTTCTTTTTTTCTGTATATTAGTTTTTTCATAATCACAAATATATATCTAAACATTCGTACCCCCATAATATGCTGAAATTAAAAAAACCAAATATATAAATATTATCATTTATTGCTGCTTCAATTGTGTTAGCCACCACATTAACAAAAATTTACATAGATGGTATTACTAAATTGTTAAAAGAATGCTGGGAAGAAAATATTACTATCATTATTCCTAATTTGCAATGTGGAAAATCAAGCTCAGAAAGGCTAAGTAACTTGAAAGGTACAAGCTAGTCATCAAACTCAGGCATGTGTGACTGAAAAGTCCTTGCTCTCGATGTTGAGACATCTACTCTTGATCTCTGAATCTTTCTTCCACAATATGCTATTTTACTATGCAAGTAGCACGTTAAGTGTCAACTGGTGTTAGACAGTTTTAATGACAATATGTCAACTACATTTTCTATTTAATGTTTGTAATATCCCCTACAAATGGCCCCATTATTTTAGGTATCTCATGTAACTGTTTGAAAGATAATAAAAAAGCTGATTTCAGCATATGCGTATTGTAAAGTATTTTATTCTTTTATTATGTGCCTATCAGCTACAACAAATTATTTATGATGTTACTTGTGTTAAAAATTTCATAAAATAAATGTGTTATACCATAGTAACGGAGGGAAGAACAAAAACCATATCATCATCTCAATAGATACAGAAAAAATAATTTGATATATGACCTGTAACTGTAAAACTACTAGAAGAAAACAGGGGGAAAGCTTCATGACATTGGTCTGGGCAAAAATTTTTTGGATATCATCACAAAGGCACAGGCAAAAAAAAAGCAAAAATAAACAAATGGGATTGCATCAAACTAAATAGCTTCTGCCCAGCAAAGTAAATAATTATTAGAGAGAAGAAAAAACTCAAGGATTAGAAGAAAATATTTTCAAACCATGCGTCTGATAAAATGTTACTATGCAAAATATATAAGGAACTTGAACAGCTCTATAGCAAGAAAACAACTAACCCAATTTAAAAATGGCTAAAGGTCCTAAAAAGACATTTCTCAAAAGAAAACATGCAAATGAGCAATAGATACATATGTATATAAAAAGTGCTCATTTTCAGAAATCATCAGCACATTGCAGTTTAAAAACACAATTAAATATTACCTCACTTATGCTAGAATGGCTATTATCAAAATAGACTAAAAATAGCAAGAAAAAAATCTCACAATTTTCCTGCAAGCAAACCAATTTTCCATGTCCTAGTTCATTTATTTCTCTTTAATATTTCACACTGGATTTCTTAAACAAAAATTTTATTTTCTCACCGTTCTTAAGGCTAGAAGCCCAGATCAAGGTGCCAGCAGGTTTGGTTTCTCCTGAAGCCTTAACTGATTGGCTTGTAGATGGTGACTCCTCGCTGTGTCCTTACATGGTCTTTTCTCTGTGCTCAATATATCCCTGGTATGTCTCTCTCTCTGTGTTCAAACTTCCATTTTTTAAAAGAACACTGGTCAGATTGAATTACAGCCCACTTTAAGGGCCTCATTTTAACTCAATAACCTCTTTAAAAATCCTATCTCCAAATATGGTCACATTCTGAGATTATGGGTGTTTGGCCTGTGCACATGAATTTTAGGGCATAATTCATTCCATAACAGTTGTGATATAGATTTTATTAGTTTTTTTTTTCTTTTTAGGAAATGTAGCAAAGAGTAGAATTGCTGGATCTTAGGAAATACACACCCTCATTTTTATTGGGAATTGACAAATTGCTCTTCCAATTTGTTCTCCGAATTTATATGCCCAATAGGAGTGCAGGAGAGTCTTTTTTTGTCCATATCCTCCCCAAAAGTTGGCGTCGTCATATTTTTGAACTTTTCCAACATTGATGGGTATGAGAGATCTCAATTCTTAATTTTACACTTCTTTTTTTTTGAATATTAAAAGAGTTGTGCATGTTTCCTGGGTTATTAGCCTTCCATGTTTCTCCTCTTGTGAATTACTTCTTCTTCGTCTTTGGCTACATTTTTATTAACGTATTTAACTTTTTCATCACTTCGTATGAATTCTTTATATATTATGTATGGTAATTATTTTCAGTTATGTACATTGCAAATATCTTCTTCAAGTCGTGCTTATAATTTAGCTTAGTTTATGGTGTCTTTTGTCTTAGAGAAAATAATCTATTTTTTTGTCAAATTATCAGTCTTTCCTTTTTGACTTGTGCCTTTTGTGTCTGTATTTTCTTCTACATCTTTAAAAATGTTTTTTTTTCCAAATTTTCAAATGCATCTAGTGTGGATAGGTTATAGTGTGCTTTTAAAAAATTTACTTTTATATTTTTAGATTTATTTTAAAGTCTTTCAACATAAGTTGTTTTATAGTCCATCCTTTCACAACTAATTCATAATGCCACTTGTGCCAGATACCAAATGCCCATATAACAGCTAACAACCACTGTGCATATGTCATTTTTAGTCATTGTATTTATATTATATCATTCAATCCATATAGCACTTCCACGAAGTAGATATTCATGATTACCCTTCTATAATTAAATAAATTGATGTAAATAAAAGTCAAATATTTTCTCAGTGCCAGTCACACAATTTGTAAGTGGAGGAGGCAGTATTCGAACCCCACCAGTTTGGTTACAGAGATCATTCTCTTATAATGATTCAATGACACTCCTTTTATATATGCACAAAACAGTTTCTGGGGTTTATATTCTGACCATTAATTCATTTGATTATCTTTGTGACAAATCACACGCTCTCAATGACTTTTGCTTTACAATGAATGCCTTAATATTTGGTGGGATAAGCTTTTTCATCTTGTATATTTCCTTCAGAAACTAAATCTATTATTCTTAGCACTTCCTTTATTTTAAGCTCAGCTTCTAAAGTTCCATTAAATTCTGTCTGGAGTTTTGTTGAAAGAACATTGTATTTCTACATAAGTTTGAAAGAATTAACATCAGTACGATACTGAGATTTTTAATGTAGGAACATGCTAACATTTTTATTTTCAAGGACAAATTTTATGTTCTTTAAAAAAGTTGAACAATTTCCTCCAATATATTGCACATATTTTTCTATAATTAATTCTAAGAAGTATAATTTTTGTTGCTATTGTTAATGGTAATCTCTAATGAGTATTTCTTATTTGTAATTGAGGTATATGGGAAAATATTAATTATGTGATAGTTTTCTTGCATATAACAAATATAATGGTGAGTACAAATGGGTCCCATTCTGCTGCCCATTTGTACTCCCCATCAAATTGGTATTAACTAATCAACACATAAATGCACATATCAGAACAACATCTATTGGATGCTGGGCAAGGGGGAGGGCGGTGGGAGGAGGGGGGAGGAGGGAGGAGGGGACGGATATTTGTATACACAAGGAGGGCAATGCGCACTACCCGGAGGATGGACATATTTGAAACACGGACTTGGGGGCGGGGAACCAAGGGCAACACACGTAACCTAAACATCTGTACACCCATAATTTGATGAAATAAAAAAAAACAAATATAATGGGCTTTTATTAATTCTAATAGTTTGTTTCTATATATTCTCAAAATTTCCTATGTAGACAATGAAGTCATCAATAAATGTCTACCATTTTTTATGTCATTAAAATCCCCTTATATCACTTATTTTTTTCATGTCTTATTGCATGAACTAGGAAGTCCAGTACTATAATGAATTGTAGTGATGATAGAAGGCATTCTTAACTTGACAGTAATTCATAAATGACAGCTTTTAAAGCAAAAACCCTAAATATAATATTCATTAGAGGTTTCTAATAGAAAAACATTATGAATTATAGAAACTCCCTTATATTCCTATTTCTCTAATTGCTTTATTATGAATGGGCACTGAATTTTGAATTGCAGTAATTGGTTTTCTAATATGAAACCATACTCACAATGCTTGGTTAGACATTAATTTATTATGATGCATCATATATTTTATGCATTGCTGGATTAACTGTATTAATATTTTATTGAAGGTTATTATATACATTCCAATTAATGAGATGGGCTGATAATTATTCTTTATTGTACTGCATCTGTCAAATGTTGGTGTAAAAGTTATTCCAGCCTTATGAAATGATTAGAGCAGCTTTTCTTCTGTTTTGATTTTCTGAAAGAGTCTGTTTTAGATAAAAATTGTCTGTTCCTTGAACATTTGTAAAAAGAGACCTTTAAAACTCTTTAGGTCTTACACTTATTATACAAGGAAGTATGGAGCAGATTGGTGGGATATTTTAGACTACAGAGTAACTTTATGTAAGTTATTGATTTATTCATATTTTCTACTTTTTCTTACATTTGTTAACTTATGTTTTCTAGAAATTTTTCTTTTTTTTTTATTTCAGCAAGATGTAAACTAAGGCTGATATAGATTAATCTATCTTCTTGAAGTCACAATTAATAAGGACCAGACTCAAGAATCAGGGTAATATCTCTATAATAAAGCAATGGTTTTTCCCTTGTCCCCTGCCCCAAGTCAGAGATTCGAGCGTGTCCATCCCCCGGATGGTGCGCATCGCACTCATTATGTATGCATACACTCATCCCCTCCTCCACCCTCCCACCTGCCCGACACACAATAAATGTTATTCTTATATGTGCACTTATGTGTTGATCAGTGAAACCAGTTTGCTGGTGAGTAGATGTGATGCTTATTTTTCCATTCTTGGGATACTTCACTTAGTAGAATGGGTTCCAGCTCTATCCAGGAGAATACAAGAGCTGTTATATCACCATTGTTTCTTAAAGCTGAATAGTACTCCATGGTATACATATATTACATTTTATTAATCCGCTCATGTATTGATGGGCACTTGGGTTGTTTCCACCTCTTTGCAGTTGTGAATTGTGCTGCTATAAACATTAGAGTGCAGATGTCTTTTTTATAGAATGTCTTTTGTTCTTTTGGGTAGATGCCTAGTAATGGGATTGCTGGATCAAATGGTAATTCTACTTGTATCTCTTTAAGGTATCTCCATATTGCTTTCCACAGAGGTTGCACTAGTTTACAGTCCCAACAGCAGTGTATGAGTGTTCCAATCTCTTCGCATCCACACCAACATTTATTGTTTTGGGACTAATTGATAAAGACCAGTCTCATTGGAGATAAGTGATATCTCATTGTGGTTTGATTTGCATTTCCCTGATGATTAGAGATGTTGAGCATTTTTTCGTGTGTTTTTTGGCCATTATTCTGTCTTCTTTTGAAAAGTTTCTGTTCATGTCCTTTTCCCACTTTTTGATAGGGTCGTTTGATTTTTTCTTGTTGATTTTCCTGAGTTCTACGTAGATTCTAGTTATCAACCCTTTATCGGATTTGTAGCATGCAAAAATTTTCTCCCATTCTGTAGGTTGTCTGTTTGCTCTTGTGACTGTTTCTTTGGCTGTGCAGAAGCTTTTTACTTTGATCAGGTCCCATATATTTATTTTGGTTGTTACTGTGATTGCCTTTGGGGTCTTCTTCATAAATTCTTTGCCTAGGCCAATGTCTAGAAGAGTATTTAAAACATCTTCCTCTAGAATTCTAATAGTTTCACTCCTTAGGTTTATGTCTGTTTCCCAGCGTGAGTTACTTTTTGTGAGAGGTGAAAGGTGTGGATACTGCTTCAGTCTTCTACATGTGGCTATCCAGTTTTCCCAGCACCATTTATTGAATAAGGATTCTTTTCCCCAGTGTATGTTTTTGTCTGCTTTGTCAAAGATTAGATGGCTATATGAGGATGGTTTTATATCTGGGTTCTCAGTTCTGTTCCACTGGTCAACGACTCTGTTTTTGTGCCAGTACCAATCTGATTTGATTACTACATCCTTGTAATAAAGTTTAAAGTCTGGTAAATTGATACCTCCCATTTTGTTTTTATTGCCTAGGATTGTTTTTGCAACACTGGAAATTTTTCTTTTGTATGTAGTTTTTCAAATTTATTGATTAATTTTTACAGTATTCTTATGATAGTTAATATTACTGGTAAATCTGTATTTGTTTCCACTTATTTCCTAATGTTTGTTATTTATTTTGGTCTAGAAAATATTTTCAGAGATTTTCTTAACAGAAAATTGAAATGCAAGCATTCTACTGTCTACCTATTAACAAATGATGATGGTTTTTGTAAAGGTAACATTATCATATGAGAACAAGGTGTAGTCTCTATTTGTAAGGTACAAAGTACACACACAGACACAAAGTTGATTATTGATACTATAAATCCTTTTAAAAGTCCACTTAATCTGATAATGTAAAACCTTTATTAATGTTTTCCACCATAATTGTGATTATGTGTGTTTCTCCTTGTATTTCTGGCATTTTTTAGATTATGTATTTTATTACTATGTTACATTTAAGAGCAGAAAATATAAAATAAAATATGAATTTATGTACTTCACTAGGAGTTAAAAAAATATAAATTATAATTATGTGACTAACAAAATTGTTAAAAAGGAACAGATGATACTTATTCTTGGGAGTGGGAGGTCAGGAAATCAGGACTTTTATACACTGCTATTAGGACCATTCATTAATAACAGTATTGATAGAAAATATCCAAGAAGTATTTATTTATTTATGTATTTATGTGTATAAATTTATGGGGTAAAGTGTAATTCTGTTACATGGATATATTGTGTAGTGGTGAAGTCTGGGCCTTTAGGGTATTCATCACCTGGATATTGTGCATTGTACCCATTAAGTAATTTCTCATCATCCACCGCCCTCCCATTCTCCTGCCTTTCCTAGTCTTCAATATCTATAATTCCACACTCTATGTCCATGTTTAGTCATTGTTTATCTTTTACACCAATAAGTGTTTATTAAAATAAATGTTAATAACATTTGGTGTGATAATGTTACTCTTGGAAACAAAGATTCCAATGATAAAGAATAAATAGGATGTCTATAGCAGCATTGATGTATAGTCCCAAAAAAGAAAAAATAAACTACCTTGGAAATAACCTCAATGCCTATCAATAGTGTAGTGTTTGAAGAAAGTGTGGTACTTCTATAATTCAAATTACTGTGCAGATATTAAAAAAGAATAGGAAAGATTATGCATATATGCATACATGTGTGTATACACACACACATATGTATACATATATTCGAAATGATTCTTATGTTAATCAGAAAAAGCAAGAATTATGTGTGCCTGTACACATACATAGTGAATGGATGTGTGTATGTCCATATATGCTTTCTATATGTAAGCATATGTAAATAATATACATATACATTATTCAAGTTTATATAAGAAACATAAAATATATGTATATTTATGAACCATAAAAAGGGGGTTACTTCATGTCGGTAAAATCTAAAATCAACTGGCAGGGGATTATTGAATTGTCTATAATATTTGAATCATTGCAATAACCACATATTTTATAAATATAATTATTAAAATAATTTAATTGAATTTCATTTTGAATTGAAATAATAATGAAATTGAGAAAATAATAATAAATTCTTAGAAAGTGAAATAAACTGAAGAAAACAAAATGTAGGAATAAGTAGTTTTTAAAAACTTAGTTGTGACAAATTTTATTCACTACTGGAGGATTTCCTGAAAAGTTACAATAAAACATTCCTCTAAACTAGCTATTTACAATTTTTTCAAGAAAAGAAAAGAAAAGAAAACCATTATCTGTTTTCAAATCAAACCTTATATGGGACCTCAATATTTATACAAAGAAAATCAGGTTTACTCTTCTTAAAGTAGGAGTAGGGATGCAGGTAGCAAGCCACCTTCCTCCTCTGTTATCTCCAGAGGAAACATGGGACTGAGCAGAGTGGAGTTTGAAGTTTTAATGTAACTACTACAGATATTCTCAAGCCATCTCCTGAGTCAAGTCAGCCATAAGAGGACAGAAAAGTTGAATACACCTAATTTGGCCTCTATCAAATTTCTGTTATTGAACTGTGTGCCGATGTCATGCACTGTAATATTTCAAAGGTGGGGATTCAGTGCAATGATATGAAATTCACGAAGGCATTTATTGTATGGATGCTGCAAAGGATTGTATCCATTCCAACATGCAGTGACCTTATCAAATGGAGGTATTGTTTACCTGAGCAACTGCTATATATTATTTTATTTTTAATCATGTAAATTTTATTTTTTCTCTTAACTCTGGATACTAAGATGTTCAGAGACAAATTTATAACTTCTCTTTAGCAATTATGTATAATTTTATGGCATACTACTTTGTTTTCTTATTGCTAACTTCAGTCCCAAATGCATTTTCTTTGCCATATTTTATATCCTTTTGCCTTGATCTATTCTCCTCATAATTTTGTAAATTTATTTTTATGTTATGATAAGCAAATTAATTTATTTTTTAAATTTCAAAATATTAAGGGGATATAAATGCTTTTGTTACATGGATACTTTGTGTCATACTTAATTCAGAGCTTTTAGTATGCCCATCAGCAGAATAGTGTTCATTTACCCAGTGGGTAATTTTTTATTCCTCACCCGCCCTTCTTGATTTCCAATGATTTTTTCATCTCTTTGTGTCCATGTGTACTCATCATTGAGCTGCCACTTATTAGTGAAAACATGCTTTTCCATTCCTGAGAAACATCACATAGGATAACGGTCTCCAGTTCTATCCAAGTTGCTTCAAAAGACATTATTTCATTCCGTTATATGTTTGAGTAGTACTCCATGGTATATATATACCACGTGAGATACAACTTACCCCTATCAGAATGGCCATTACCAAAAAAAAAAAAAAACAATAGCTGCTGGCATGGATGCAAAGAAAAAGGAACATTTATAAACTATTTGTGGGACTGCAAATTAGTACAACCTCTCTGGAAAACAGTATGGATAGTTCTAAAAGAAACGAATGTTTCTTCAATTCACAATTGAAACGAAAGTTTCTTCAATTCACAATTGAAAGGATGTGGAATAATTTTGTGAATTTATATACTTTAATTAGCTGTCTCATCACACTATGGTATAAACAGTGCTTAGAACTGGTGAAAGAAGGCTGGTTCTCTACAACAGATTGAGGGAATCCATACATTGGACTCCAATGTGTGCATTTCTCATCCATGTTGTTCTTGTTAGCAAATATCCTAGATATGCTGTATTAACTTGTTTCGTGTCCTCTGCAAGTATATATTATTCTGTGGGGAGATTCTTGCCTGCATATCATATATGCAATTTCTGTAAATTGGGATGCTTTGAGGGTCCTGCATATAAGCGGAGTTAGGTAAGAATTTGGGTCTCATGTTCATGTCTTCCTTAAGGCAAAAACTAAGATGCTACTTTTCAAACAAAACAAAATGCTGTCCTTTTAGATCACGCTGTTTTGGAATTTATGATGATTAAGCTAAGTGGAAGTTTCTCAAGGAAAGTAGATTTATTAAGTAAACATATTTTTTAAATGAGAAAGAAAATGTTTAATTTGTGTCTTGTTTAATGCCATAAATTATATATTATTATAACATATTTAATATCATATATGATATATTATTGGTTAATTTCAACTGTCATTTGGAATTGTTACTATTTGATACATATAGTAACTAATTTACTTTTCACAGTAATACTAGGAGGAATATAGTCTGGTAATGTGATAAACATTTTATATTTAATACGTATCATTTCATTTATTTGTCGCAATCACTTTTTGAGTTAGGAAATATTATTCCTATTTTTAAAAATAATGAAACTGAGGTTCAGAAAAAGTAAGTAACTTTTGCAAAGAATTTAGATTCTAAATGGAACAGTTAGACACTGTAACACTTCTGGCTGACTTCAGAGCACGGGTCATGAACCATCTTATTACTTTGTCCCTTTAAGATCAGGAATTGAACAAGGTTCTAAAAACCACATTGGCAGCAAAATCAGTGAACTTGGGGCATGGATGGCATAGAGGCTAAGGAGAATAGTTAGGTCTTGGTTCATATCTCTGTTCTAACACTGGATAATAACATGATCTTGGGCAAAATATCTTTTCAGTACTGGTTTCCTCACTGGCAAATATGGATAAGAATACTTACTTCATAGAGCTATTCAAAATTGTAATAAGAATCTATTTAGAACTCAGGAAAATCAATAAGAAAATATCAAACAACCCTTTCAAAAAGTGGGCAAAGGACATGAACAGAAACTTTTCAAAAGAAGACAGAATAATGGTCAAGAAACATATGAAAAAATGCTCAATATCTCTAATCATCAGAGAAATGCAAATCAAAACCACAATGAGATATCACTTTTCTCCAGTGAGACTGGCCTTTATCAAAAAGTCCGAAAACAATAAATGTCGGCATGGATGCAGAGAGATAGGAATACTCATACACTGCTGGTGGACTGTAAACTAGTGCAATCTCTGTGGAAAGCAATGTGGAGATACCTTAAAGAGATACAAGTAGATCTACCATTTGTTCCAGCAATCCCATCACTGGGCATTTACCCAAAAGAAAAAAAGACATTCTATAAAAAAGACATCTGCACTAGAATGTTTATAGAGACACAATTCACAATTGCAAAGATGTGTAAACAAACCAAGTGCCCATCAATACATGAGTGGATTAATAAAATGTGGTATACATATACCATGGAGTAGTATTCAGCTATAAGAAACAATGGTGATATAGCACCTCTTGTACTCTTCTGGTTAGAGCTGGAACACATTCTACTAAGTGAAGTATCCCAAGAATGGAAAAATAAGCACCACATGTACTCATCATCAAATTGGTTCCACTGATCAACACCTAAGTGCACATATAGGGATAACATTTATTCGACATCCAGCAGATGGGAGGAGGGTGGGTATATACATACATAATGAGCGTGATGTGCACCATCTGGGGGATGGACACGGTTTAAGCTCTGACTCGGAGTGGGAGGGAGGGCAAGGGCAACATACGTGATTTAAACACTTGTACCCCCATAATATGCAGAAATAAAAATAAATAAATAAAAATAAATAAATAAAATAAAAATTGAAAAAAAAAAGAACCAGCTTGTGGTTCATTGACTTTATCATTTGTTTATTTTCTATTACATTGATTTCTGCTCTTACCTTTATTATTCCCTTCCTTCCATTGACTTTAATTTGCTCTTCTTTTTCTAGTTTCTTCAGACAGAATCTTAGATCACTGATTTTTAGAATTGTTTTTTTTTCTAATACAAGTATTTAACCCTATAAACTTCCCATGAAACAGTTCTTCAGCTATATTACACAAATTGTGATGTTTTCTTTTCATTTTCTTGAAATGAAAATTTGAATGAAATTCAATTCATAATACCTTTTAATTTCCCTTGTGGTTCTCTCTTTGACCCATGAGTTATTTAGAGGTGAATTGTTTTATGACAGCCTACAGTTTCTCTTGTTTAATGTTTTATGTACATTTATAAAGAATGTGCATTTTACTGTTGGTGGTGAAGTATTCCATAAATATAAATTAGGTCCAGTTGGTTGTTAGCATGGTTCATGTTTACTTTAGCCCTACTATTTTCTAATTCTTCCATCAATTACTGAAAGAAGAGTGTTGAAAATTCTAACTATAATTGTTGGGGTTTTTTTTGCCTTTCTGCATGATTTTATTTTATTTTATTTTATTTTTTTTTATTTCAGCAAATTATGGGTGTACATATGTTTAGGTTACGTGTGTTGCCCTTGGTTCCCCCCCCACCGAAGTCCACGTTTCAAATATGTCCATCCTTCGGGTAGTGCGCATTGCACTCCTTGTGTATACAAATACCCCTCCCCTCCTCCCTCCTCCCCCCTTCT
>NW_012156284.1:6209000-6215328 GCF_000956105.1 Propithecus coquereli
CAATAGCACTATTAGGCATCTACCCAAAAGAGCACAAAACATTCTACGATAAGGACATCTGCACCCGAATGTTTATGGCAGCACAATTCACTGTTGCAAGAATGTGGAAACAACCCAAGTGCCCGTCAATCCATGAGTGGATTAACTATAATTGTTGATGTGTCTTTTTCTCCTTCCAGTGCTGTCATGTATTGCTTGAAGTATTTTTAAGCTCTTTTATTGGAAATAAACAGATAGGATGATTATGTTACCTTTGGTCTTCTTATCATTACAAAAACACTTATTTTCAATTCAATTAAGAGACAAAGAATGAGAAAAATGTCAAAAAAAAAAAAAGAGATAACATAAACTCTGGCTGGGTATGGTGGCTCACTGCTGCAATCCCAGCAGTTTGAGACATTGAGACAGGATGATCCCTTGTAACCAAGAGTTCGAGACCAGCCTGGACAACGAAGTAAAACCCTCGTCTCTATGTTACAAAAAAAGAAAAAATATGGTAAGGCGAGTTTAGCACAGATTAAGTGATTTCCTACAGAGTACACTAAAAGGTGGCTATTAATATTGTTAAGGTTCTCTTTTGGGTTACAAGGAAAATAAGCACTAAAATGATAATATTCAATCACTATTTCATCTTCATTTATTCATCCATTCATCAGATATTTCTTCCAGACTTTTCACAATTGAAAAGTAAGGGAGTGGTGGTGACCGGAGCCCAGAACCAACTAGTATGCTTTCCATCTGGCCAGCACAGCCTCTCGATGCTCCATATTAGCTACATAGTCAGCAAGCTATGTGTTTGTCTCCCCAGCATCTACTCTGTACCAGGGACTGTGATATATGCTGGGATGCAAAACTAAGGAACAGTCTTCCCCATCCTTGAGGATCTCACACAATCTAATAGGGGAAGATATACATACAAACAACTAATTCTGAGAGAGTGGGAGTGTTTTAATATGAAAAAAAAATTATATTGGTTAAGCCACCAAGTTTGTGCTAATGCATTATAACAGCAATAGCAAACTGGTACAGACAGTATTTGGTGCCACTAATTATGGCTCTGAAACATCAGGAAACATTTTAATTATGTTAAATGTATCTTTTCCTAGAAGGCTGAAATGTTTGGGAAACATGTCAGGATAAATATAGCTTAAACACAAACAAACAAAAAGAATCCTAAACTTTTCAAAATTCAAATACTCAGAAATTTTACCCTATTTTATTTTCTGAGAGGGAAGAATGCCTATTAATGTGTAGATAACACTCTGGATGGCACAACTACTTTTGCCTTAACTCTAACTTTGATATTCACCTGAGAGGCAGCAAAAGAAAATGTTTAAACACTCAATCAATGCATTTTAGTCTCCATAAACATCTTTCCATTGCCCTCTAACTGTACAAAGCAGTCTAATTTCCATAATGCCAAGTCCTTCTAGGGAGATGAAGTTATCAAGCATCCACTTTGTAGACAGCACCATGGCAGATAGTGCTCTGTGAGATTCAGGATCCTCTGCATAGAGTTTAAAATAAATCTAAGTAGATGTCAGGCTTTAAGGACTCTACAGAACAACATGTCAACAAATATGATTCAATAGAGGAAAAAATCCCTGCATACCTAAGTACTGACTGGACCCTCTAGCTACGCTTACATTCCTCTATAAAAAGCTTTTGCATTATATATTAAAGTGTTTAGCCCACTAGAAATGCTGCCAGGGATCTTAATACCTGGTGACCTCTAAAAACAACAACGAGAATAAATGAATGTTGCATTTCAGCAAGTTAAAAATAATGTAGCTGTGTTGTTAATAAATGCTGAGCTTTATAACATTACCCAAAAGATTTTCACGTTAATATATTGGATGTTAATCTTTCTGTTTATACTTCTTTAGAAGTGAAAAATACTAAATAATTCCTAGCAAAATCTCAGAGTTATAGTATTTTGTCCAGTTACCTGAAAGCAGGATGTGATATTAAGTCCACATTGAAAGTAGTCTGCAATAATTGAAACTAATGTTTTATTGTGGTCCCCCTGAGTTATCTCCCTTTACTGACTCTCCATGGCCTTTAGGATACTGTCTAAATGTCTTAGCAGGAGATCCAATCATTATTTAGCTGTCCATGCTCAGAAGCAGGGGTAAAACATAAAAGTAAATGTAGGGGGAAAGTGCAGCTATATGTAGAACATCTCTTGTCTGACCACAGAAAAGGGGAGGTCTTCTTGTCTTATCCTTGGTGTCTTTCTCAATCCAACCTCTCCCATCTTTGATTTTCCAGGCCTTATTCCTAAAACCCAGTGTCCTGCATCTACTCTTTCCACCCAACCTGTATTTTTGCATCTTTCTTCTATTTTTGTTTCTGTCTCTTAAATAATCTATTAGTATAAAATTAATCATAATTTAATTTTTAATGATTTCATTCCCCTTCATAGGTAGCTACGTCTCTGCAATCTTTCCCTTCAACTATTATCCCCATCACTGTTTCTCTCAGCCTTTTAGCTTGGGCGCTGAAGATCTCTGACGGGTATCTTGGCTGCAACTTGATAAATAACATTTATGTAATTACATGATAGCCTTAATGAAATTAGGCAGGGTAACTAGGAATCTGAGAAATGTTTATCAGATTACTTCTAAGGAAATAGTCCTCTGTTTCCAGAAAACCAATTATTTGTAGGGAAATAGGTCTTCTGTTCTCAGAGAACAAATTAGGACATAGTGAACTTTTAGAATAAAAGTTTTATTTTAATAGATTAGGAAATTATTGTTATAAGACGATGATGATGGTAATTAAGTATTACTAAGTGCTTGTCATCTGTCAGGCACTGTGCTAAGTGTTCTACATGAAATATCACATTTAGTACTCACAGAAACTTTAGAAGATAGATACTATTATTATTTCCACTTTGAGGTTATGTGACTTTAACAAGTCTCACAAATGGGAAGTTTTGAGGCTGCAAGTAGAACTCAGATAAATCTTGTTCTGATGCCATAAACTTACAGTCATCCTTGAGTAATGCAGATTATTAGGGCAGACTAGTGTGATTTACAGATATTTACTGAATGGATGAATGAAGGAATATATGGATGATGAAAGAATAAATGGATGAAGTAATCTGAGAATTGTGTAACATCTTTTAAGAATACAAAATTTTATTGCTTTCAGGGGTTGTAGTAACTCCCTTCTGCTCTCCTTGGTTCATCAGGTCCTGCCTAAAACGTAGTGAACATAAAGATAGAAATCACTAATTTTAAACATCATTTCACCAGCTAAAGTCACTGGCTGCTTAACAATAGAGCAATGACTGCTTTTGAAGTGCATGAAGTAGTGTGTTTTAAATAGTGTTTTATAATATAAGTGAACAGTTTTGGAGTTAACTGTATTTGAGGAAGACTACAAACTCTAGCACTTCCGGGCTATGACTAGGAGCATGCTCCTTAGCTCTTCTGTGGCTCAGGATTCTCATCTGTAGAACAGTACCTATTCATAGTCTTTTTTTTTTTAATTTTTAATTCTTTAGAGGTTTTTTTTAGCTAATGTATTAAACTATTTGGCTCAGTGCCTGGTACATCAAATGTTTTTAGCTATTTATATTAATATTGGTAATTAATATAAATAGTTTCTTTCATTTACCTTGTGATTTGAAATTTTCAAAATGTTTTCACTGAAATTATCTCAACTGATCATCTAAGAAGCCTGGACATAAGATTTACACATAGAAAATTTGATGTAAGAAAATTAATAACACAGTTTAGGTTCTGTATTGCTTCTTTTAATTCTTACCGAAAATTTGGCATGTAGCTACTAGTATACAGATGAGAAAAATGAGGTTTACCAATATTAAATAACTTGCTAAAAGGCATTCAGCTGCTCAATAGCAGAACTCTGAATCAAAAATATACTTTTAGTTGTCTCCTAATCTCAATCACAGTGTTTTTCCAACTTTGATTATGTGTTTATTTAGCTCATTCTTGAGAAAGTAGTTAAGCATACGGGGTCCAGAGCCAGCATGCTTGGGTCCAGATTCTGGCTCATTTATTTAACAGCTGTGTGAACTTAGACTTCAGTTTCCTCATTTATAAAATGATGATAATAATTTTATTTATTTTGTAGGAATGTGACAACGATTAAATGAGATAATATATGCCAATTACTTATAATAGTACCTGACACATATTAGTTATTCATTAAATATTAACAATTATTTTCTGATGTAAATGGTTAGGCATCCTCAATGTAATTATTTAACAACTAAAATTCATGGCTACTTTTATATACTGCACTCTGTTCTGGGACTTAGTAGAAGAATAAAATTTAAAAATCTAAGTTATTTAATAAGAGGACTGATCAATGCAATATCTCCACATTACCATGTACTTCCAAATGACATTTTGATGAGAGGGATAAAGTTCCCATTTTATGGATGAAGAGAGTGAGATGCCCACAGATCAACTGCTATTCTGAAAATAGGAATGAGAAGAGGACTAGCAGTGGATCGTCAGACTTCAATCTCTGTATAGGGGCACCATTACTTACTAGATAGGTAATTCTGAAAACACATTGATCAGTCACTCCCTAATTCCCCAACATGAATGTAGACCCCTGATTTTAAGAGAGCTTTTGTTCTTAAATAGAGAAAATTGATTTCTATAAGATAGCCTAAAAAATATTTGGCATGGAATATGATAATAATAATAGCTCCCATTTAATAAGCATTTATAATATTCCAAAATATAAACTAGGCCCTGTATATACATGGGATGTAAAGACAATCTGCAAACACAAGTGTGGAAGACATAGAAATTTCTTTTTATTTTGCAAGACTTAACCTAATCTATATTTGTGGCCCACACTTACCAGAGAGACAGAAACTGAATCTGTCATTGCAGGATTTCCTCTTGCCCATTCCAGCAGCCTTGTGTCTGAGTTCCTCAGGGCTTACAATATTCTGAAGAGTTGCCCGAGAATGGCAGAGGTGAGTGGAGTGCTGGGACATCCATTTCCCAGTACTGGGGCTGCCCACTTAGGCAATCTGATACCCACAGGAAACCACCGAGACTTCCCTCCTTTCTCCTCATAACCCCTTAAGTGTGTGACTCTTACCACAATTTCTGCACCATACTGAAGGATTTGAAAACCCTTCTGCTGTTTGTCATTCCATCCTGGGGCTAATTAATCACCACTGTACTGTTTATGCTCCAGTTGTTGAAGCACAACAGAGAACCATTCCCTCTATGGGATCTTGCTGTCTTCTTGAGTCTCCGACATAATAATCAGGATGTAGATTCCCTTGATGCCTTGGTACCTCCTCCCTTCATCCCCTACAATGAGATGAGACCATAGCTGACACCTTGATTATAGCCTTATGAGAAACTGATCCAAGCAGATTACTGATTCACACATACTGCAGAACAATAAATGTTTGTTGTTCTAAGCTGCTAAGTTTTGGGCTAATTTGTTATGCAGCAATAGATAACAGATGCTATAAATGAAAATATCTGTTTGCCCTCTTAATGTGTCTATCTTTTCTTAAATTCCTTATTTGGCAACCAAAGCCAGGAATTCTTCTTTTTGGGAGATGATTTCTGTCCTGTCACATCATTCCACTGAGGCAAAATGCATCAAGATGCTTGAAAAGGGGCTTATAAAACAGGAGGGGAAATTGATTAATATTTCAAAAATACCATTCCATATTATACTATCAGGCTAGGAGGTAGCCATTATTGTATCCATTTTGCAGGTGAGAAAATTAAAGCTTCATAAATGTTAAGTAACTTACCAAATGTCACACTGTCAGATCATAAACATTAATCCTCATTTATCTTGATCATGTTTCACTACCACTAGGAAAAGCTTGAGCCAATAGCAGAAAAGAAGAAGAAAAATCAACCTTGCTATTTAAATCCGACATGCAAGTTTCTACAAACGAAGAGTTGTATCCTAAATGATAAGGGTTAATTTAATGTAATTTGAGGTAATAGTATAACAAGCGTACAATTTGAATTTGTACTTGGTTGAATCCACTTACTTATGAAGAAAGAACTAAACCAGAGTACAGTAATTTCCACAAATTATGATGAAATGCATAGGAAAAATATGGACACTAGACTAATATTTTCACATTTTATATTGTCATACTTATTCAATTCCTGTACAATGCAGTCATTTGGAAGATGTGATTTAATGTTGCTTTCACCTACGAAACTATTCATAACGTTTTGTTCACGTCACATTTTTTTATTCTTATATATAATGAGTATTCTGGATGGCACCTCTCTTCATCAAGTCTATAGAATTGCAATTAAAGCCAAGAAAATATATTCTTTTTTTTTTTTTT
>NW_012156284.1:6218334-6219475 GCF_000956105.1 Propithecus coquereli
CTAGTTTCCCTGTTGTCAATTTCATTTAGTTCTGATTTGATCTTACTAATTTCCCTTCTTCTGCTGGGTTTGGGGTTGGTCTGTTCTTCTTTTTCCAGTGCTTTGAGTCGATTCATTAGGTTGTCTATTTGTGATCTTTTTGACTTTTGGATATAGCCATTTATGGAAATAAACTTTCCTCTCAGGACTGCTTTTGCTGTGTCCCACAGATTTTGATAACTTGTGTCACCTTTGTCATTTAGTTCAAAGAATCTTTTGATTTGCATCTTTACTTCCTCATTTATGAAGGAATCATTCAGCAGAAAGTTGTTTAATTTCCATGACTTTGTGTAGAGATGAGAGTGTCTATTTGGGTTGATTTCTGTTTTTATTCCACTGTGATCTGAGAAGATGCATGGTATGATTTCTATTTTTTTAAATTTTTTGAGACATGCTTTGTGTCCCACAATATGGTCCATCTTAGAGAATGTCCCATGAGCTGATGAAAAGGACGTGTATTCAGTGGTTTTTGGGTAGAATGTCCTGTAAATGTCAGTCAAGCCCATTTGTTCTAGAGTTCTGTTTAAGTGCATTATTTCTTTGTTAACTTTCTGCTTGGAGGATCTGTCCTGTGCTGTCAATGGGGTGTTGAAGTCTCCGACTATAATCGTGTTGCTGTCTATCAATTTGTTTAGATCAAGTAGAGTTTGCTTTATGAATCTGGGTGCACCTAAGTTGGGTGCATACATATTTAGAATTGTTATGTCTTCTTGTTGCACTGTACCCTTGAACATTATATAGTGACCCACTTTGTCTTTCATTACTTTTGTTGATTTAAAAGCCAAGTTGTCTGAGATCAACACTGCCACACCAGCCTTCTTTTGGCTTCCATTTGCTTGAAATATTTTTTTCCACCCCTTTACTTTGAGTCTAAATGCATCCTTGCAGGTTAGATGCGTTTCTTGGAGACAACAGATGCTTGGCTTGTTTTTTTTTTTTGATCCATTCGGCCAGTTTATATCTCTTTATAGGGGAGTTCAGACCATTCACATTTATTGAGAGAACCGATAAGTGGGGTGAATTACTGTTCATTCTGTTGGGTTGAATTTTGTTGCTTTGTCTTCTGTCTTGAGCCATTGTGGAATCTAGCCTTTGATCTTTA
>NW_012156284.1:6222258-6224312 GCF_000956105.1 Propithecus coquereli
GGGAAGGAGAGAATGGAGCACTATGGCGTCTGCCGCTAGGCTTGGGTCTGCGCCCAGGGAGGTGCCCCAAGGGGGCTGGGAGCACGGCGCTGAGTCTGCAAGAGACCACTGCTCACTGGCGGCAGCCGTCTCTGGGCTGGTGTTGGCAGGTCTCTCCAGCCGCTTAGGAGCCACCCGCAGTCCGAGATGCAAGGGAGGGGAAGTTAACCCCTCCACCTACCCTTGTCGCTGGTCTCCAAGCCTCTCGGGACCTCTCTCCTTCCAGTTCTCCTCCGCAACATCTTCCCGTGGAGTCTCCTGTAGTTTCAGGCACCCTTCCTTCCGACCCTCACCCGATCTATGTTTCTCTGCTCACTTATTTTTTCTCTCTTTCTTCTAAAATTCGTCTTTTTTGCAGAGACCTTCTGACTGGCGGCTTGTCTCATCCGCCATCTTGGCTCCTCCCCCAAGAAAATATATTTTTCCTTCTCCACATTGATATGTTGAATCTATGACCATCTTATCAATGCAACAAAAATTTATTCACTCGGTACACAAATATATATGTCTTCATACAGTTACTTTATATTAAACACTGTTAAATTATTTGTGTGCCTTATCTATTCCATAGCATGGAGGATTTATTCAGCTATAATTTTCTTCATTACAGCCTTTAGAGTCCAGACTTATCTAGGATATTTAACTAATGGAAACTTCTTTGAATACAGAGATGGGAAAAAGGAGAGGTAAAGTTAGATACTTCTGAGTTTTACATCAAAAATCTTCAAATATTCGTTTATTATATTCATTTAACAAACATATATCACATTCACTTGTTATCTGGCAGTATTCTAAAAATTTTATGAGTACTAACTCATTTAATACTCATGACAACCCAATAAAGTAGGTAATATATATATTAATTTTGTAGTAGAGGAAACCAAGGCACAGAGGGGTTAAATAAATTGCCAAATGTTAAATAGCTACTGAGCAGCAGAGCCATGATTCAAAACTTGGCTTTCTGGCTGGAAGGTCCATTCTCTCAGCCACCACAGTGTGCAATGTACAGAAAATGGATCATTTAAAATATGTTTGAAAAATATATGTTGAAAAATCACATTAATTATTTTAATAGGATATTAATAACATGCATACATATTTCATATCCATATATATTATGCATTTACCATGCACTTGTGGCTAATGCTACTAAACAATACTAATCATGTCCTCTCTTATGTAAGAATGCATTGATATACAATATCTACATATGAATATAGTGGGAAAAAGCATTGCTTTATTATAGAGATATTACCCTGAGTCTTGACTCTGATCGTTATTAATCATGACTTCAAGAAGATAGATTAATATACATCAGCCTTAGTTTACATCTTGCTCACTGCTGTGGCTTCCTCAGCTTCTTGCACACTATGCTGGAAGGACATTAAGTATTCCATAATTTTTTTTGTTTGATTGAATTGAAAATGGTTACTGCTTGATTATGCAGAGATTACCTGTTATGTCACACGTGATGAGTTATGTAACTAATGGTCATATAATCCATATTTAATCCAGAATTAGGTAGTACTTGTTTAGTGTACATTATCAAAATGATCATATTATGCAGAGGAACCAGAAAGAGAAAAGTTTTTCAGAAAGTCAATTATACAACAAATTATAGATTAGATTCTATATACCCTATTACTACATTTTGGAATTATTAGGCCAGCCCATTCTATGCTGGAGATAACGTGTTTTATGACTACCCAGGAAATTGAAATGAAAAAAGGCACAGCAACCAACTGGGTCAAATTATTACCTCAAAAAGTTTGAAGATTGGACCTGTAGTTAAAAAATATTGTGCTCTCAATGAGTTCCAGTGCCTTTTTTCTCATCAATCAAAAAGGGGGAAAAAGCATTCTTCTTGTTTCCTTTTTAATATTTGAGAGGTTTTTTTTTTCCTGCTATCTGATCTTATCTTCCTTTCTAGATATTTTATAGCCACAACTATAGATATTTTTGTTTTCATCATTGTTTTTTAAAAAAATTTATGTATGCAATAGATTTTCTGTTCA
>NW_012156284.1:6224362-6225716 GCF_000956105.1 Propithecus coquereli
TTAATGTTCATTGCTGGGGAGCTGTTGTTCCTCTTTGGGGGTGTGCTTTCTGTTTGAGTCTTCATACTTCCAGAGTTCTTTCGCTGGTTCCTCCCCATCTGGATCAGTTGTTCCTTCTTGCCTGTAAATTTTCGTTTGGATAATGACACACCCTGCTTAGTCTCTGAGCCAGTAGGTGGTGTTTGTGGGTGAGAATCGAACACACCCTTTATGATGAATCAGTAGATGCAGTAAAAGAGTGTGCAGGATCACCTCCCTGTCAGTAGGTGGCACTTGCAGGGAGGAACAATCTGTGGTGCTGTGTTTGGGTCCTGTAGCTAGCTCTTAGTCCTCTAGAGAGGCCCTCTAGTGCCTCGGGTGGTGTGTGGGGCCCTGGGATTTCCAGGTGTGTTCTTATTCTCCCCCTCAGTAGGAGGAGTGAGTCTGGGTCAGGCTGGGTTGGGTAAGCCTGCCCTCAGGCTCCACTACTGCTGTTAGCAGGGATCAACTTCTGCTCTTTGTTTCTGTGCAGAGCTTCCCGGAGGGGCTGAAATGGCTGCACTCAGCTGAAAGTCTGGGCTTAGGGGCTGTGGCTGCCCAAGGCCCGCACTCTGGAGCAGGTCTCGCTCCCCTCCACTCTCCCCCACTCCGTGGCCTCTCCCAGGCCTCTGCCAGCAAGCAGGGCCTCAGGCCTATGGATCTCCCCTGGCTGTGATGTGGGCTGTGGGCGGGAGGTTCCCTACTCAGGATCCTAGTCTGAGCTGTCCTTATTCTCCCCCTCAGGGGGGCAGAACCAAGAGTGAGTCTGGGTGGGGCTGGGTTGGATAAGCCTGCCCTCAGGCTCTACAGCTGCTGTTAGAAGCCATCAAAGTTCTGCTCTTTGTTTCTGTGCAGAGCTGCTAGGAGGGGCTGAAATGCCTCCACTCAGCTGAAAATCTGGGCTTGGGGGGTGGGGCTGTCCAAGACCCGCATTCTGGAGCAGGTCTCGCTCCCCTCCAATCTCCCCCTCTCCGTGTCCTCCGCCAGGCCTCCGCCAGCAAGCGGGGCCCCAGGCCGATGGATCCCCCCTGGCTGTGACACGGGTTGGGAGTTTCCGCACCCAGGATCGTAGCCCGAGCTCGGTGCACAGCCCTCCCTTAGGAGGAGAGTTGCTGGTCAGGCACGCTGATCCGCCCCTGAAGGGGCACACTCCTCAGTAGGCTCCTTCACAGATCTCTCCTCCGTGCCCCAGGGCAGCACGATCGCGACCCGGGATGCACAGGGTCTGGTCTGCAGGCCTGACCCCTGGACTCTGGAGATCAATCCCTGACCCTGCCAGGGGGAGAGGCGCTGGTCCCGAGTCACCTAACGGGGTGCCCAAGCTGGATTGATTTCA
>NW_012156284.1:6229246-6248125 GCF_000956105.1 Propithecus coquereli
TGCTCCCATTTATTATTTATATAAATATTCCCACTATAGAGGACATTTTTTTCTCTTTAAAAGGGGAGACAATTGGGAAGGAATTCTACAAATCATTTTGTTACAGTTCATATCATAGTTCATTCATGTATGGATTAAATGAAAATAATGGAACAAAGATTGTCTCATGTTTTTAAGGCCTTTTCTCACAGTAAATCTAAGCAAATATAACTTAGATTTCCCTATAGTGAGGTTGCAAACAGAAAAACCCTGTACAATGAGACTTTGTCTTTTACGTATACATTCAAAATTTATCTGGGTTTTTCTACCTAATGGGATGTTCATAATGCCTCAGTGCAAAATGTAATGTGATTTATTTTCCCTTCTTTTATAATTGATGTCACTGCTACTGGCATGCTTTTAATAGTAGTATACGTAGAACTGCAGCCTCAAATAGCTGATGATGTAAAATGTGTCAACTTGGCAAGATGATCTTTGTTTCTTAATGAGAAATAGAGGAATCAATTATAACATTAATATTCTTTTGAGTTTTTTTTTTTTAATATCAGCAAATAATACAAATGATCCTATTTTGTTTCCTACTGACCTATTCAGAGCTGAAAATTTTGGATTATTTTAGTAGTGGTAAAATGTCCTATAAATAAAGCAGTAGAGTGATACACACTGTGACATCCTTTTATATGACTTACTCCAAAATAGTGAATATATATTTTGATGAATTATATTTTATGTCAGTCAAAAAAATAACACAGGGGGAGAAGCCAAGATGGCGGATGAGACAAGCCACCAGTCAGCAGGTCTCTGCAAAAAAGAAGAATTTTAGAAGAAAGAGAAAAAAAAAATAAGCAAACAGAGAAACATAGATCGTATGAGGGTCAGAAGGAAGGGTGCCTGAAACTACAGGACTCCATGGGAAGATGTTGCGGAGGAGAACTAGAAGGAGAAAGGTCCCGAGAGGCTTGGAGACCAGCGACAAGGGTAGGTGGAGCGGTTAACTTCCCCCTCCCTTGCATCTTGGACTGCTGGTGGGCTCCTGAGTGGCTGGAGACACCTGCCGACACCAGCCCAGAGACGGCTGCCACCAGTGAGCAGTGGCCTCTTGCGGACTCAGCACCAGGCTCCCAGCCCCTTCGGGGCACATCCCCAGGCACAGACCTGAGCCTAGTGGCAGACGCCATAGTGCTCCATTCTCTCCTTCCCCCTCCCAACCCGTGCGTGCCCAGAAAGACAATTTAGCCATCACACAGAGACATCTCTAAGGAACAGGACCTTTCCTTTTGGGGCCCTACAGCAGACTGAGGGGTACCCCGACTGCGAGTTCCCTACCTGCCAGCCCTCCCAGGTGATACTTGCCTGGGGACTCCAGGAGAGTGGGGCAAATCCCGAGGCGGAGTGAAATCAATCCCACCTGGGCACCCCGTAGGTGATTCAAGACCAGCGCCTCTCCCCCTGGCAGGGTCAGGGATTGATCTCCAGAGTCCAGGGGTCAGGCCTGCAGAACAGACCCCATACACCCAGGTCACGATCGCACTGCCCTGGGGCACGGAGGAGAGATCTGTGAAAGAGCCTACTGAGGAGTGTGTGCCTTCAGGGGCAGATCAGAATGCCTGACCGGCAACCCTCCTCCTAAAAGAGGGCTGTGCACCCAGCTCAGGCGATGATCCTGGGTAGGGAACCGCCCAGCCCATATCACAGCCAAGGGAGATCCATCAGTCTGAGTCCCCGCTTGCTGGCAGAGGCTTGGGAGAGAACACGGAGAGGGAGAGATTGGACGAGAGGGAGACCTGCTCCAGAGTGCGGGTCTTGGACAGCCCCACCCCCCAAGCCCAGACTTTCAGCTGAGTGGAGCCATTTCTGCCCCTCCTGGCAGCTCTGCACAGAAAAAAAAGAGCAGAAGTTGACCCCTGCTAATAGCAGTGATGGAGCCTGAGGGAAGGCTTACCCAACCCAGTCCCACCCAGACTCACTCCTGGTCCTGCCCCCACTGAGGTGGAGAATAAGGACAGCTCAGGTTACTAGCCTGGGTAGGGAACATCCCGGCCCACATCACAGCCAGGGGCGATCCATCGACCTGAGGTCCCGCTTGCTGACAGAGGCCTGGGAGAGGCCACAGAGAGGGGGAGAGTGGAGGGGAGCGAGACCTGCTCCAGAGTGCGGGCCTTGGACAGCCCCAACTCCCAAGCCCAGACTTTCAGCTGAGTGGACCCATTTCAGCCCCTCCTGGCAGCTTTGCACAGAAACAAAGAGTAGACCTTTGAACCTGCTAGCAGCAGCTGTGGAGCCTGAGGGCAGGCTTGCCCAACCCAGCCCCACCCAGACTCACTCCTCCCACTGAGGGAGAGAATAAGGACACACTTGGAAATCCCAGGTCCCCACCGACCACCCGAGGCACAAGAGGTCCTCTCTAGAGGAATAAGAGCTAGCTACAGGACCCAAAAACAGCGCCCCATATCGCTCCTCCCTGCAAGTGCCACCTACTGACAGTGAGGTCATCCTGCACACACTTTTACTGCATCTACTGATTCATCATAAAGGGTGTGGTTCAATCTCACCCACAAACACCACCTACTGGCTCAGAGACTAAACAGGGCGTGTCATTATCCAAACGAAAATGTAAAGGCAAGAAGGAATAACTGATCCAGATTGGAAGGAAAAAGCGAAAGAATTCCGGAAGTATGAAAACACAAACGGAAAGCACACGACAAAAGAGGAAGAACAGCTCCCCAGCAATGGACATTAACCAAACTCAGAACACTAAAATCACAGAAGAAGAATTTCAAACATGGTTTGCAAGGAAAGTGAATGATATCCAAGAAAAAATGGATAACCAACCCAAAGAAAACACAAAAAAAAATCCAGGACTTGGAAGAAAAATTCACTAAAGAAATTGAAATATTAAAGAAAAATCAAATCGATCTCCTGGAAATAAAGGACTTATACAGGGAACTACAAAACACCATGGAAAGCCTCAAGAACATGGTACATCAAACAGAAGAAAGAATCTCAGAGATTGAATTCAACTCCTTCCAATTAAATAAGTCAGTCACAGAAATCAAGAAGAAAATTAAGAGAAAAGAAATGAGCCTACAAGAAATGTGGAATTATGTGAAAAAAATGGAACCTGAGGGTGATAGGGGTTCCAGAAGGTGAAGAAGAAAACACTCAAGGGCTGGATAAGCTATTTGAAGAATTAAAAGAGGAGAATTTTCCAGCCCTTGCTAAAAATCTAGATATACAGGTACAAGAAGCTCAACGGACCCCAGGGAGATTCAATGCAAATCGGAAGACTCCACGCCACGCAATCATCAGATTGAACAAAATAGCCACTAAAGAGACCCTTCTTGAAGCTGTAAGGCAAAAGAAACAAGTAACATACTAAGGAAAGCCCATCAGAATAATTCCAGATTACTCAACTAAAACCCTACAAACAAGAAGAGACTAGGGCCGCATTCTCACTCTTCTGAAACAGTATAATGCCCAGCCTAGAATCTTGTACCCTGAAAAACTAAGTTTCATATATGAAGAGGAAAAAGACATTCTCAGATAAGCAAAGACTGAGGGAATTCACCAAGACAAGACCAGCTCTCCAAGAAGTACACAAAACATAATTACACAAGGATCAACACAATAAACACTCTTGAATGTGAAATCACTCAAAAGTTAAAGATCAAAGGCAGGATTCCACAATGGCTCAAAACAGAAAACTAAGCAACAAAATGCAATCCAAGAGAATGAACAGAAATTCACCCCACTTACCGGGTCTCTGAATAAATGTGAATGCTTTGAACTCCCCTCTCAAGAGATATAGAGTGGCACAATGGATAAAAAAAAAAACAAGCCAAGTATCTGCTGTCTCAAAGAAATGCATATAACCTGCAAGGATGCATTTCGACTCAAAGTAAAGGGGTGGAAATAAATATTTCAAGCAAATGGAAGCCAAAAGAAGGCTGGTGTGGCAGTTTTGACCTCAGACAACTTGCTTTTTAAATCAACAAAAGTAATGAAAGACAAAGGAGGTCACTATATAATGGTGAAGGGTACAGTTCAACAAGAAGACATAACAATTCTAAATATGTATGCACCCAACTTAGGTGCACACATTCATAAAGCAAACTCTACTTGATCTAAACAAATTGATAGACAGCAACACCATTATAGTTGAAGACTTCAACACCCCACTGACAGCACAGGACAGATCCTCCAAGCAGAAAGTTAACAAAGAAATAATGGACTTAAACAGAACTCTAGAACAAATGGGCTTGACTGACATTTACAGGACATTCTACCCAAAAACCACGGAATACACGTCTTCTCATCAGTTCATGGGAAATTCTCTAAGATGGACCATATTCTAGGACACAAAGTATGTCTCAAAAAATTTAAAAAAATAGAAATCATACCATGCATCTTCTCAGATAACAGTGGAATAAAAACAGAAATAAACCTCAATAGAAACTCTCATCTCTACACAAAGTCATGGAAATTAAACAGCTTTTTGCTGAATGATTACTTCAGTAATGAGGAAGTAAAGATGGAAATCAAAAGATTCTTTGAACTAAATGACAAAGGTGACACAAGTTATCAAAATCTGAGGGACACAGCCAAAGCAGTATTTAGAGGAAAGTTTATTTCCATAAATGCCTACATCCAAAAGTCAAAAAGATCACAAATAGACAACCTAATGAATTGACTCAAAGAACTGGTAAAAGAAGAACAGACCAACCCCAAACCCAGCAGAGGAAGGGAAATTAGTAAGATCAAATCAGAACTAAATGAAATTGACAACAGGGAAACTATACGGAAGATTAATAAAACAAAAAGTTGGTTCTTTGAACAAATAAACAAAATTCACCCACTTTTGGCTAAACTAACGGAAAATAGAAAAGAAGAATCCCTAATAAGCTCCTTCAGGAACAAAAAAGGAGAAGCTACAACTGATGTCGTGGAGATTCAAGATATAATTTATGAATATTACAAAAACCTTTATGCACACAAACTGGAAAATGTGGAGGAAATGGACAAATTTTTAGGAACACATAGCCTCCCTAGGCTCACCCAGAAAGAAATTCAATTCCTGAACAGACCAATATCAAGGACTGAAATTGAAACAACAATAAAAAACATTCCAAAAAAGAAAAGTCCCGGACAAAATGGTTTGACACCCTAATTTTACCACACCTACAAAGAAGAACTGGTGCCTATACTGCAAAAATTATTCCACAGCATCGAGAAGGATGGATTCCTCCCCAACACATTTTATGAAGCCAACATAACCCTGATACCAAAACCAGGAAAGGATGGAACAAAAAAGGAAAACTACAGACCAATATCCCTTATGAATATAGATGCAAAAATTCTCAACAAGATTCTAGCTAACCAAATCCAAGTGCTTATTAAGAAAATAATCCATCATGACTAAGTGGGCTTCATTCCAGAGATGCAGGGATGGTTCAACATATGCCAATCTATAAACGTAATTCACCACATAAACAGAAGCAAAAACAAAAACCATATGATTCTCTCAATAGATGAAGAAAAAGCATTTGATAATATTCAACCCCCTTTTATGATAAGAATGCTTACCAAAATAGGCATAGATCGGGCTTACCTAAAAGTGATACAAGCCATTTATGGCAAACCCACGGCCAACATCATACTTAATGGGGAAAAATTGAAAGCATTCCCACTTACAACTGGAACCAGACAAGGTTGCTCACTATCTCCACTTCAATTCAACATAGTGCTGGAAGTCCTGGCCACAGAAATCAGGCAAGAGAGTGGGATTAAAGGCATACGAATGGGAACAGAAGAGATCAATCTCTCACTATTTGTTGATGACATGATATTATAACTAGAAAACCCCATGGATTCAACCAAGAGGCTCCTGGAATTGATAAATGAATTCAGTAAAGTCTCAGGATATAAAATGAATACACACAAATCAGAGGCTTTCATATACGCCAACAGCAGTCATACCGAGAACCAAATCAAAGACTCAATTCCCTTCACAATAGCAACTAAGAAAATAAAGTATCTAGGAATATATTTAACTAAGGAGGTAAAAGACCTCTACAGGGAGAACTATGAAACATTGAGGAAGGAAATAGCCGAGGACGTAAACAGGTGGAAAACCATACCATGCTCGTGGGTCGGCAGAATCAACATCGTTAAGATGTCTATACTACCCAAAGTGATCTACAGATTCAATGCAATCCCTATTAAAATACCAACATCATTCTTCACAGATGTAGAAAAATTGATTTTACGCTTTGTATGGAACCAGAGAAGACCCCGCATAGCAAAAACAATACTAGGCAATAAAAACAAAATGGGAGGTATCAACTTACCAGACTTCAAACTTTATTATAAGGCTGTAGTAATCAAAACAGCTTGGTACTGGCACAAAAATAGAGCCATTGACCAGTGGAACAGAACTGAGAACCCAGATATAAAACCGTCCTCATATAGCCACCTAATCTTTGACAAAGCAGACAAAAACATACACTGGGGAAAAGAATCCTTATTCAATAAATGGTGCTGGGAAAACTGGATAGCCACGTGCAGAAGACTGAAGCAGGATCCACACCTTTCACCTCTCACAAAAATCAACTCACGCTGGGTAACAGATTTAAACCTAAGGAGTGAAACTATTAGAATTCTAGAGGAAGATGTTGGAAATACTCTTCTAGACATTGGCCTAGGCAAAGAATTTATGAAGAAGGCCCCAAAGGCAATCACAGCAACAACCAAAATAAATAAATGGGACCTGATCAAATTAAAAAGCTTCTGCACAGCCAAAGAAATGGTCACAAGAGCCAACAGACAACCTACAAAATGGGAGAAAATTTTTGCACGCTACTACTCCGATAAAGGGCTGATAACCAGAATCTACTTAGAACTCGGGAAAATCAACTAGAAAAAATCAAACGACCCTATCAAAAAGTGGGTAAAGGACATGAACAGAAACTTTTCAAAAGAAGACAGAATAATGGTCAAAAAACATATGAAAAAATGCTCAACATCTCTAATCATCAGGGAAATACAAATTAAAACCACAATGAGGTATCACTTATCTCCAGTGAGACTGTCCTTTATCAAAAAGTCCCAACACAATTAATGTTGACCTGGATGCAGAGAGATAGGAACACTCATGCACTGTTGGTGGGATTGCAAACTAGTGCAACCTCTGTGGAAAGCAATATGGAGATATCTTAAAGAGATACAAGTAGAAATACCATTAGATCCAGCAATCCCATTATTGGGCATCTACCCAAAAGACCAAATGATACTGTATAAGTAAGACACCTGCACCCGAATGTTTATAGCAGCACAATTCACAATTGCAAAGATGTGGAAACAACCCAAGTGTCCATCAATATATGAGTGGATTAATAAAATGTGGTATATATACCATGGATTACTATTCAGCTTTAAGAAACAATGGTGATATAGCACCTCTTGTATACTCCTGGATAGAGCTGGAACACATTCTACTAAGTGAGGTATCCCAAGAATGGAAAGACAAGCACCACCTGTACTCACCATCAAATTGGTATTAACTGATCAACACATAAATGCACATATAAAAATAACACATATTGGATATTGGGCAGTGGGGAGGGGAGAAGGGGAGAAGGGGACGGGTATATACATACACAAAGAGTGCAATGCGTGCCACCCAAATGATGGACATATTTAAAACTCGGTCTTGGGGGCAGCAATGGCAATATACATAACCTAAACATCTGTACTCCCATAATATGTTCCATCTATGTCTATTTTGTTAAGAGTTCTTATCATAAAAGGGTCCTGAATAAAATAAGAAAATAAAAAACATGGGCAAGTGATCTGAATAGAAATTTCTCAAAAGAAGACATAAAAATGGCCAAGAAGTATATGAATAGTTACTCAACATTACTACTCATCAGGGAAATGAAAATCAAAACCACAATGAGTTAACACCTCACACTTATTAGGATGGCATATCAAATAGATGAGAGCTAACAAGCATTAGCGAGGGTTTGGAGAAAAGGGAACCTTTGTGCACTGTTGGTGGCAATGTAAATTGGTACAGCGATTATAGAGAATTGTATAGACACTCCTCAAAAATTAAAAATACAACCCAGCAATCCCTCTCTTATGTATATACCCAAAAGGAATATACATTCTTTTTGATTATTTGATTATTCAGCACCTCATAGAGTTATCTGTGCGTCCATGTTCATTGAAGCATTATTCACAATATCCAAGGTACGGAAACAACCTAAGTGTCTGTTAACGGATGAATGGATAAGGAAAATGTGGTATATATACACAATACAATATTATTCATCCCTAAAAGGGAGGAAATTCTGTCATTTGCAACAACATGAATTAGCCTGGAGACTTTATTTTATTTTATTTTATTTTATTTTATTTTTAATCTGAATTGGTTAAGTGTCTGTACTAACTTGCTTAGAGAAATTTGTTATTTCAGAATGGCAGAAATACCCAGATAATTTTTCCACTAGTAGCCTTTTGGCTTACATTACCTAAGTAATTGTGTTAATTCTTAACTTCAAGGGATATAGTTGCTGCTTATAAAGGGATATACATGCACAGATATTTCCATATGTTTCTGTTTTTTCTTTAATTCCAAAGTACCATTTTCTGTAAAAGCATTATTTAGGGCTAAGTAGCAAGGTTATATACCTATGAGAATGAACGTTGAAATCTGAAACTCTGAAATAATTTAGTTTATATTGGTTTTGAGAAAATCCGGGAGCAAAAAAAGACAAGAAAATGATTTTAAACAATACTCCTAACTCGATGCCTAAGATTGGGATATTTTATGGATGACAGCTAAATTAAATTGGAATTAGAATTGCTCACAATGATGAATGCCACTCTTCATTCATGGTAACTAGAAAAGAGAAAGAAAGTAATTTTTTCTTTAAAGGAAAAATCAATAGGCTAAGGAATGATCAATTACTGAAGACAAAATCCTGAGAAAACTGATCAAGTGTTTCATTTTCATTATCCTCTTTCAACTCATGAGGCCTCTGCCTAGAGACTATGGATAAAATATTCTTCAGAAACCTCTGCCCTACTTGCCATAAAATTTGGGCATGAAGGCAGCTGAAAAAGGAAGGGTGGGCCTGTTAGTCACTGTTGAGCTGCAGGTTGTTGCTCATTTTTCTGTGGCTCTTAGAAGCTAATACCTGACAAGCCATTCATTCATTCATTGATTCATTCGAAAACATCATTTTAGCATGCATCATGAGTTAGGCAAATGGATGAGAGAATGTAATCAGAAATAAAATGATTTAAGGAATACCAAGAAAGACAACACTTATCCAATATCAAGCCACACCCACTGTAAACTGGGCATCAGTAACTATCAAGGCCATGAGTATCTGACAGCCCTTCTAAATTTGCATATCTCTCTATCACTGCTTGACCGGAACCAAAGATACTTCTGGTTCTGTGCAAGCTTCTTGCTCATTTGCCTGCTGTCTTGGCCCCATGCCATCATTCAGAAAGGAAAATCTATAAATATGAACTAGCTCACAAGCAGCTGAGAAAGTCTACCATGAAAATGATGCTACTAATCACGATAAATGTTCTTTTTCCTTAGATTCATAAAATAATATTTTAAAAGATTGTTTTCTTAAAAAAAGTGAATAGATTATGGGTCACAGTCCAGTTATCTACTCAAGATACATGTCTTTTACTTTATTATGATTGCTTTTGTGAATAAAATCTCACTAATAGTGGAAGAGTTTCTTACAAGAAAGACAATCAATCTACAATTGTTTCACAAAAGAGATGGCACAGAAGATGTATCCACAAACTTTTTTCTAAGTAGGTATATTTATACCACTACATATGTTTTTTATAATTATCTGCAAAGCCACAACTCACTAATTAGACAAATACAACATCATAGTATGATATTAGCCATAGCTTCCAGGTACAAGTGGAATGAGGTTATTTTTTTCCTACTAGATCAGTAATATGTACAAATGAGCATATGTAATGATCTCATTACATGCCTATAAAGAATTAAATCATAAGAACTCCTTGACTCTTTTCTAAATCAACCTCTGCAACATTTCAAAACGATACTTATAATCATGTAGGTCTAATATGTAGAAGCTGGAGATAAAAGTTTTGGCTTTAATTTAAGAGATGTTTAATAGTCAAAATTGCACTTACATGGATTGACCTGCCTCAACATAACACATTAGTTTATGATGCACTATTGGATGAAATGAAGGCATAGGGTATTTGATAAATGTCATCATGAGAATGGAAAGAGGAATGCTTTATTCTGTATTAAAAAGGTCTAAGAATCAGCAAAATATTTGGATAAATATAGGTGGGGCTAAAGTTTCTTAGGAAACTGATATTTTGACAAGGTGAAGACAAAAATAACTCTATGTAACTACTCCACTCCAGTTAATATATTTGGTTCTCATAGTGACATGGGTTAGCAATTCTAAAACGACTATATGAGTGCTCTAGGGTTGAGGAAATAAGTAAGTATATTGTAGATAATGAGAACCATATTTCTCACTGTTGGAGACGTGAACTACACAAAAGAAGAAAAGGAATGCTAGAATGAACTTTGTGGTTTTGGATTGAAATTGGAAATATCAGTATGAACTCATATTTTATTAACATATACAAAATGGGTGATAGCAGAAAGATATATATAAATATGGATAGAGACATAAATATAGATTTGTGTGTATGTATGGGTTATTATACATACATATGTTCCCAAGCTCTGACCACTGAGAAGACCTAGAAGCAGTGACACCACAGTAGCAACGAGCATATCTTTCACCCAAATATTGGTTTCTAAATACCATTCTCCATTGACAGAGTTGCTTGAAGAAGTGGTTAATTCCAGGACTGGGACAGTGAGAATACAAAATGAGTCTGGAATATTTTGTGGTACCAAAAATTAAGGAAGTGATCGAAGAAGGAGGAGACATATTGAAAGGGTAAAAACTTCAAAATGAAAGAATTCTCAATGGACAAAGTGGAAACAATTTAAACAATGCCACAAATAATCATAGTACTGTATTGAAACCTATAGAATAAAATACGTCTCTGTGAGGAGTTCATACTGAAATAAATAAGTAACTGAATAAATATATAAATGCAGGAGAAAAATAACTGTTTTCTACTAACGAATTGCAATTGATAAATGTGGAAGGATGGAGGGAAATAGAAAATCATGATTACAGTACTAAGTGATAATTGTTGTAAGCAAGATCCACCAATAGATCTTGGTGCTCACTAAAATTAGTGAGCAAAAGTTTAATGAGAAATACAGTCTCTCCTATGATAGGAGAATATAGTCTCTCCTATGAATATTGGCATAGTCTCAAAATATCACCACAAGATATTTATTAATTAAAAGGGAATAATCATAACTTTATAGTGAAAAAAACCCATCAGACACAACCTTAACAAAGTGTTCAAGGTTAACACCAACAGAAATAAAACATACTCACCTCATAAATCTCTTTATATGTTAAGCTGAGAAGGGTGCTTCACCTCTGTAGTATTATTCCTAATAATCCATAACCGCAGCCTAAGTATGAGAAAACATTATATACAACCAAGTTGAAAAAAAAATCCTACAAAATCAGCATTTTTCAAAATTATTAAGGTCATACAAACAAGAAAGTATTTAGGAATTATCGCAGATTAGAGCAAAGTAAGGTGAAATGACAACTAAATTAAATGCGACATTCTGCATTGGTTCCTGAAACAGAAAAAGGACATTAGGACCAAAGCTGGTGAAATCCAAATGAATTCTGAAAGTTATTAAATAGCAATATTCCGATAACCTGGTTTGGATAACTGTATTTCGGTTATGGTAAGATATTAACATTAACGGAAACAATAACAAAAGAAATTGGAAGGGGAAGTACAGGGCGGCTGCTCCGCCCTACCCCCTCCAGCCAGCGCCACTGCCCCGGGGCTGCCAAGGGCCAGCCTGCATGGTCCCACCCCACCCCCACTGCCGCTCGCCTGCGGAAAGCTGCAGCGAACAGCTAACGCCCCTCCCTTGCCCCCCCCGTCACTCCCCCATTCCACATTCCCCCAGCCTGCTAGCTCCTGTGACCATCGCCCCCCATCCCTGGGGGGCGGTGGGGGAGTCCGGGGTGAGGTAGGCTCATCTCTGTCTTTGATGCTGGTGAGGGGGTCACCTGAGCATCTGCCTCCCTCTTCAAAGGACACTGGGACTGAATTCCGAAAACCAACCTGGCTCCTCGAGCCAGCTAATGGAGAGTAAAGACAGGAAGGTTTCAGCCCTCTCACTGCCCTCTTCTGGAGGCCGGGACGCCCTCCCTCCATGTCACTCACCTGCCGTGGGGAAGCTGAGACAGAAAGCCTGCCCTGCCGAGGTACTAAGTGGGCTGCTGGGTGAGGGGAAATCCCAACCTGGCTGCTGCCGGCAGAGCTTCAGTTTCCTCACCTACCAAATAACAATAGCCCTACCTTGCTGGTCTGCAGAGATGGGAAGAGATGATGTTTGTAAAGCACCATGCTCCACTCAGCATGCTGCATGATTGTCAATATCCCTGCCCCATGGTCTAACAGTGACCAGGGTGATACACCACCCCTATTCGGTCTATATCCCCGAGACCAGAAGCCCTCAGCCTTTTGGCACCAGGGACCGGTTTCAAGGTTTCATGGAAGACAATTTTTCCAAGGACATTTGGGGGGTGGGGGTCAACAGGTGATTCTTTTGATGGGGAGTGGCTGTAAATACAAATGAAGCTTCTCGGCCATTATTCTGTCTTCTTTTGCAAAGTTTCTGTTCATATCCTTTGCCCACTTTTTGATAGTGCTGTTTGATTTTCTCTTGCTGATTTTTCTGAGTTCTAAATAGATTCTGGTTATCAGCCCTCTGTCGGATTTGTAGCACGTGAAAATTTTCTCCCATTCTGTGGGTTGCCTGTTTGCTCTTGTGACCGTTTCTTTAGCCGTGCAGAAGCTTTTTAATTTGATCAGGTCCCATTTATTTATTTTGGTTGTTGCTGTGATTGCCTTTGGGGTCTTCTTCATAAATTCTTTGCCTAGGCCAATGTCTAGAAGAGTATTTCCAACTTCTTCCTCCAGAATTCTAATAGTTTCACTCCTTAGGTTTAGATCTGTGACCCAGTGTGAGTTGATTTTTGTGAGGGGTGAGAGGACATATGAAAAAATGCTCAACATCTCTAATCATCAGGTAAATGCAAATCAAAACCACAATGAGATATCACCTATCTCCAGTGAGACTGGCCTTTATCAAAAAGAACCCAAACAATAAATGTTGACGTGGATGCGGAGAGGTAGGAACACTCATACACTGCCGGTGGGACTGCAAACTAGTGCAACCTCTGTGGAAAGCAATATGGAGATACCTTAAAGAGATACAAGTAGAACTACCATTTGACCCAGCAATCCCATTACTGGGCATCTACCCAAAAGAGCAAAAGTGGCTCTATAAAAAAGACACCTGCACTCGAATGTTCATAGCATCACAATTCACAGTTGCAAAGATGTGGAAACAACCCAAGTGTCCATCAATACATGAGTGGATTAATAAACTGTGGTATATGTATACTATGGAGTACTATTCAGCTTTAAGAAACGATGGTGATATAGCACCTCTTGTATACTCCTGGATACAGCTGGAACACATTCTACTAAGTGAGGTATCCCAATAATGGAAAAACAAGCACCACATGTACTCACCATCAAACTGGTATTAGCTGATCAACATTTAAGTGCACATATAAGAATAACATGTATTGGATAAGGGGAGGGGGGAGGGGGGAGGAGGAGACGGGCATATGCACAATGAGTGCAATGCGCACCTCCGGGGGAATGGACACACTTGAAGCTCAGACTTGGGGGGGAGGGAGGGTAAGGGCACCATACGTAACCTAATCATCTGTACCCCCATAACATGCTGAAATAAAAACAAAAAAACAAATGAAGCTTCTCTAGCTTGTCCGCCACTTACCTCCTGCTGTGAGTCCACTCCCGCCCCCCAAGTTTCATGGAAGACAATTTTTCCATGGACGGGGGAGGGAGGAGCAGCAGGGCTCTACGGTGTGGTCGCTAACAGGCCACAGACCAGTAAGGGACCGCGCCCCTGGGTTGGGGACCACAGCCTGTGACTGCCCCTGGGTGGCCTTATGGAAAGGGAAGAAGAGAAAGGCGTTCAGAGAAGCCGGGACTTCTGATGAGGGTAGGGATCTGGTAGCTCTGGTCCCTCCTAGCATTCCTGCATCAGGCCTCCTCCACAGCCTCACTGTGGCCCTTGCGTGGGAGCTACTCCATGGTAGAATTGGTGTCATCCCTGGGCCCCCAGGGCTTGGCCCAGAGACTCTGGGCAGCATGGAGGAATTGCTCAGGGCTGGCCCAGGCCATGGGTCTAGCCAAAGGGGTGGAGAACCCGGGTTGCAGGCCCGGCGCGCTAAGATCAATAGCTTAACTCCTGTGCTCACAGCTAGTCCTTTCCCCACTTGCAGTTCTAGAGGCTGGGCTGTGTTCATTTTCCATACAGAACTCTGGCCCAGCAGGCTTCTTCCTTATCTCCCCAAAGCTTCTGGAAAAAAAAAAAAAAGAAAGAAACAAAAGAAATGTGTACTATTTTTGCAACTTTTCTATAATTATAAAATTATTATAAAATAAAGTTATAAAAATAAACATATGCAATAGATCCAATATCACATCAGTTTAGGCCTTGTATTCCCAAAAGAGAATTTGAAGCAACCACCTTCATTTCATTATTTGTGTTATTAATATTTCTTTCTCTTTTTCTTTGATATCACTCATTTGTGTATTACTTCTCAAGTACGTAAAAAGAGTTTTTCACTTCCAATAAATCATTAAAGTAAATACAGTAAGCCATTTGCCTGTCTGAAACAGGAAAGAGAGATAACCTTTCTTCTACCTATATAACATATAATATCTCAGAATTACTTTACTTCTTAGCTTGAACATCAGAGCTGTATATATTGGAAATGAAGATGGATAATATAGACCATTATCCAAATTTATCTTTTAAAAAGTAGGATGTTTTATTCTAGTCTGTAAATGCAGCAAGGAAAATTAGAAATTGGCTGCTGCGGAGGGTTTACATTTGGTATTGTGACCACAGGAGGCAATCATGACCTACGTGTTTTAAACAATAATGACAACAATATCAACAAATTTATGTGCCAGATGCTTTTCTATGTGAACTACATGTATTATCCAATTTATTAATAATTATAATTATGAATTCCTAACAGGTATTGAGTGTACTCTATGTACTAGATTGTACTAAATATTTTACAAAATTTATTTAATTTGATCTTTATTATGAATCTGAGATATGTAACATTGCTCTCCTTATACGGATGAAGACAGTACAGCTTAGTGAGCTTAAGCAATTTTCTTAAAGTGACACATATTTTTGACACGGTAGACTGAAAGCTCCAACCTGGGCAATTAAAATCCAGAGCCTCTCAAACCTTATGAAATATTGCCTCTGTATATTTAACAAGGCTATTTTGGTGGGAGGGGGTGATCTAAGAAATCCTTTAACTCCAGAACGCAGGTTCTCAAACTTGGCTGCACATTGGAATCTCCTGGGGAAGCTGGAAGCCAGGATGCACCAAATACCAATTACATTAGAATCTCCAGGTATTGGCTCCAGGTCTCAATTATTTCTTTAAAGCTTCCCCAGGTCATTACAACATACCACTAAATTTGAGAAACTGTGCTCTAGAAATTGATTATTGCATGATTTTACAAAATTCCAGTGGGAAAGGACATAGTTAGGCAAAATAAGCACACAATATAGAAACCAGAAGTTAATGACAAGCATGCTATATTAGACCACTCCTAATTATTAACAAGATAAAGTTTTCTTTCTATTTCCATATTTCAATAAGCATATATGTTCTGATGAAGAAACAGATTACACATTCCACTCTGACAATATTTTTCTAAAGTCTTTTAAGAATGAAAAATAATTATAACTTAAAAATAATTCAGAAAGAAGAATTACCAAGGTTTGTAATTATGCACATAGTTGTTTTTCCCCTAGCGTCTTTCATATCTTGTTCATGTCACCACTTGGCAGTTAGTAAACAGAATTGCATTATCATCCTCTTTTACATTCATTTTCCTTTAAAGTATCTAAATATCACTAAATTATGGATATATTTTCTCTTTTGGCTTATTTTTGGATATGTTTTTATAATTGTTACATGTCTATAACATAATTATTAATTTATTAATTTTAAATATAGATGTTCTATTTCTGTAGAGTTTAATGATATGTTGAAGCAATTATTTAAATCATTCAAAGAAAAGAAAAAGAAATTGTAACCAAAATTATCTGTATTCAATCTCAGCACACACTGGAATTCTGGAAATAAACTTCAAATTTCTCATTAATATATGTGAAAACAGTATGAATCTTTTCTGCAAATGCCTATGGCACATATATCCTTTATTGTTTTTACTCAAAAGATACATGTTGATGGAGATAGAAAATGCAAATATTAAATGGTCTTGTTTGGTTGCAAAAATCGTTGTGTTTAGTCAATTTGAAAAAATTGAAGAGACAATGTTCCTGAGAGAATCTGTGAGACTCTGGACTCAAGCATTGTGATATCAGGGCCCAAGTGACAAAATGAAACAGAAAACCAAAGCAGGGACCAATCTTTGCAGCTCTGCAAGGAATCCAGCAACACTCAGGCTTCCCAGGGACACTAGGGTAAGGCACTCAGTACAGTTAATGGCAGTCTCTAGAAAGACACTTCAGCAGCAGTAACAGTGAGCTTCCTTTAGATGGTGTCCTGAACAGTAGCCATTGGCTAGGAAGCATGAGAACAGAATAGGAAGAGCACCACAGATTGGTTGTAAACATATGCATGGCAATTCTTTGTTGTTCACCAGAAACAATTGGCCACATTTTGTTTGGAGAATTCTTACATTCCAGTTGGGAGAGGTTTGAACTCTTGTAAATGGGGAATTAACATTTAATAAGAAAGGAAAGTCAGTATGACCTCATTTTATACTCACAGTCTAGTGAAGCTACGGTATGCAAATTATAGACATGAAACAAATCCAATGAATGCACACTGAGATAGTGTGTGGATTGAAACCTCTCTACCCTTAACTTCTACTTAATCGCTCACCAATCAAAGTAAAAGCCTCACAATTCATTATGGAATTTCAGAGAATAAATAATTCAAATCTATTTATTGAATAGCTACTGTTTATAAACACATTATTTTAGAAAGATGGCACAGAAAGCTTACAAAATTGTACAATCTGCAACAAATTCATGCAAATAATCTGAGTGTGAGATCTCAAAAATATGGTTTCTGATTTAAACAAACAAAACATTCTTATTAAATCCCTACTATGTATAAGGCATTGTACTTGAGTATGGATGGTGATGCCCAGATATTGAGAGACATGAGAAAACTCAAACTGCAGAAAGCAATGACGAGACACCACTTCCATTATGTCAGAATAATGCATAACCACCCCTTCACCATCACCACCACCTAGAAACTTAGCTCACAAAAGAGAGAAGGGCATACAAAAAGAGAGAAAGAGACCATTAAGGGTTGATGATTTATCCAAAATGATTAAACGTTGAATTAGACAGTAACAGAGGTTTCATTATTTGTTTTGGCTTATAAATTACTGGTTTATATTGAATATTCCAGAAAGGCATAGGTTTTCCCATTTGCTCTATGCAGATGTGGAATCTGAGAGCTGAGTTGCATTATATGTAATAAAGTCACATCTTGTATGCCTCAATTTGTGTCTATTGGATATATTGTTAGTTTTAATACAACTAGTTATTTTAAATAACTTTTAATATAACTAGTTATTTCACCAAATTTATCAATTTCTTTCTAAGTGAATGTATAGACAAGTCTAAAACGTAAAAGCCAAAGGGAGATCTAAATAAAGTAAACACCTGTGGGGAAGCAACAAGTGACAGGCTAATGTCCAGATAGTATGTAACTAAAGGAAATAGAATTAGAAGAGCAATGATCCAGATTTCTCACGATAATCTTTAAGACATTAATATTGTGAAACAGAAACTCCAGCAATTGAAGGCAAGACAAGAACTCAATCCCTGGTGATTGGTAATAGACTGATATTTACATTAGAGATTCTGCTATAGATGTTTTCTTTTCAAGGCCCCTTATGAGAGATTTGTATCAGTCCTAGAAATAAATAGTTGTGCTGCTCTTGGGAATGAATTATATAGTCAATCATATTTCTTGTTTATTTTGGCTACTGGGAAGCTGAGATAGAAATACAGTATCCACAAATAGCAAAGTGTGATTTTCAATTAATCAATCAATAAACAACATAGCTCCTGAAACTAACAAGCTATTTCCTTTAGTATATGTGCTTATATGATCACCATTTCCACCATACTAGTTAGCACAAAAATACACTTTCACTTATTTGTCTGATTATTTGATTAATATATGCCCCCCCACTAGACAGGAAAACTAGTGCAATTCCTGGAAAATGATAGATGCACAGAAATATTTGTCAAGGAATGAGTGCAAGTTCAAAGTAATTTGTGGAATTTATTTTGTGTACTAACCCTCCAAGCTTTGTTTTATGTTTTCCTTCTTTAGTTTCCCTTTGCACTTCCTTTTTAAAACCGGTGTGTTTTTGTTATAAAAGTGATATATTTTTACTGCATAAAACATGAAATACAAAAAAGTGTATAAATAACTCATAATACCTAAAACTAAAGACAACTTCTAAACATTTTCCAGAACTTTAATTAAATATGTATGTATATGACTCAAAGAAAAAGCTGACAAAAACATACACTGGGGAAAAGAA
>NW_012156284.1:6249200-6259522 GCF_000956105.1 Propithecus coquereli
GGGAGGAGGGGGAGGAGGGAGGAGGGGACGGGTATTTGTATACACCAGGAGTGCAATATGCACTACCCGAAGGATGGACATATTTGAAACACGGACTTGGGGGGGGGGGCAAGGGCAACACACGGAACCTAAACATCTGTACCCCCATAATATGCTGAAATAAAAAAAAGAAAAGATATCAGAAAGACTGGTACTGTGTTTTCTATGCCAATTAGCGTTTCAAGGATGGGGCATGAGAGAACTCTTGAGTGATACACTGACATTAGAACCACTTTCCATGAAGACAATCTTCTTCCCCATCCCCTCACCTACCCAATATGATACAAATACCAGTGCATTTCTCAGAAGAAACTCTGAAGACCAGGAGAGAATGCGATGATATATTAAAAGTGTTGAATTAAAAAACAAACTACCAACAAAGAATACTTTACCAAGAAAAATTACACCTCAGAAATAAGCGAAAAATATTCTTTTTCCATACAAACAAATACTAAGGGAATTGATTGCAACTAGGACTACATTACAGGTTTTGTTAAGTTATTTAAACTGAAATGAAAGATCACTAATTAATAACATAACACATAGGAAGGTACAAAACCCAATGGTGTAAGTAATACATAATTATATTCAGAATATTCTAGTTCTGTAATAGTGAAGTATAAGGCAATTTTCTCTATAGTATGAGGGTTACAAGACAAAACTATTAAAAACAACTATAGTTACAATCAATTTTAAGTGATACAAATTACAAATAGATGGAAATTTTGACATCAACATCATAAAATATGGTGGGAAAGAACAAAAGTATAGAGTTTTTGTATGTGATCAAAGCTAAGTTGCTATCAGCCTAAAATAGCATTTTAATTATAAGATTTTTTTGTTAGCCCCATGATAGCCACAAAGCAAAAACCTATGCACAAAACATAGAAAGAAAGAATTCAAAGCACACCACTACAGAAAACCATCAAACTACAAAGGAAGAGAGCAAACAAGAAAGAAAGACACAAAGGATCTACGGAATAATCAGAAAGCAAATTACAAAATTGTAGTTCTTACCTATAAATGATGACTTTGAATATGAATGGATTAAAGTCTCCCATAAAAAGATATAGAGTGGCTGAATGGATAAAATCAAGAATCAAGTATATGCTATTTATGGGAGACATATTTCATTTTTAAGGACACATATAAACTGAAAGTGGAGGGATAGAAAAGGATATTTCACAAAGATAGAACAAAAAGAGAGCAAGGAGTGTCAATATTTATATCAGAAGAAATATACGTAGGGTAAAGAGAGTAAAAAGACAAAGAAGGTCATTATGTAATGATAAAGAGGTCAATTCAACAAGAGGCTATAACAATAGTGCAACTGTAAATATATATTCATCCAACGTCAGAGCACCAAAATATAAAAAAGTAAATATAAAATTATCTGAAGGTAGAGATAGACTGCAATATAATAACATTAGGGGACTTCAATACCCCACGTTCAACAACGGACAGATCTATCAGACAGAAAATCAATGAGGAAACAAAATAGCAACTCTTCGTCCTGTTTATACTTTCTATTGTTTTCTATTTTCTTTTTTATTTCAAACTATTAAGGGGGTACAAATGTCATAAAAAAGCAGAAGCAATTTCAGACATTCCTTGCTGTTGGGGTTGTGGCACCTAATGATTCTGAAAATGGTAGGGAGGGCAGCTGAGAACTGGGAGCTAAACTTCTAGGCCATTCTTTGTGAGGCAGATGACTAAAGAAAAAGGCAGATTATGGAGGTCAGTGCTGCAGAAAGCAAAATCTTCAGTCAGAGCCCTGAAGAAAAGCCCAAACAGATTGAAAAGCAGTATCTACTACTTGAACTTAACTTTCCTCACCGGCAAAATGGGAATAAGATATCACTTCACAGGACTGTTTGGTGATACTAAGTAATATAAGAGTAAGTAGATAGCATAATTTCCACTGCCCAATAAGCAGTCAATAAATGCTATTTTATTATATTTCTTTTCATCCCTTTTAAAAAAATCAAATCCATGTACATTAAGTCCTGAGTTTAGCCAATATTTGATATTTTCAATGTTCAAAACATGGGCTTTTTCATAGAATCTACAAAAAAAGGCACACTTTTTAAGTATAAATATTAAGACTTCTCTCAGTTATAGTAATTGTGTGGATAAAGGTTGTTTTAATCTCTGATCATTTCAATACAGTGAAAGCTTAAAATGCATATTTTCAAAGAAAAAATATACTTAGATTTATTTCCTATGGCCTCTGAAGGAATAACTAGGACTACAGTGTAGAAGTGACAGAGCAATACATTTTTATTTAATATAAGAAAAAATATTCTCTAATTTCAGTCACTGCACGTGTTCAAGAAGTGCCTGCATATGCTCTAAAGCCACTTCTTAATCTTCCATGCTACAAATTTATTAGTGTCATGTATGAGGTCTGTTCGGAAAGTATTCAGCCATGTAAAGTGAAAAATAGAGACATTTATTGAAAAAGATAAAAGATACAAGAGACATTGTACGTAGGACAGTGACACCTCCTTCCACTTCAAAGTGGGCACCTTGGGACCTCACACAGTTCTCCCAGCATCTCTTATCCTAACCCCACATGTTCAACATTCTCAGGTGTTCTGCTTGTTGCAGGCCTTCCAGAAAGTGGATCACTTTCAAAAGATTCCCGACCATCTTCAAAGTATTTGTGCCACATTTTTATTTGTGCAGCACTCATTGCATTATCCCCAAAAGCCTTCTGAATAATCTGAATAATTTCCACAGAGAAATGTTCAAGCTTAACGTAAAATTCGATGCAAATTTGTTGCTCTACTTGCTCAGTCATTTCGAATGCAATGGCTACACAGTACACATGCTTACTCAATGGGGTCTAGCACCCCCCTGAATGGTACAGTGAAGTCATTGTTCATGCAGGTGCGTTACAGTCCACTCTCCTTGGCTGCCAGGTTGCAGGGATGCAGTGCAAACCATTCTTGTTATATTAACAATGGCTGGATACTTTCTGGAATATATATAATGAAACCTTGAATTCTATGTTCCGAAATCTTTCACTTGTTAGCTTTTTGAAAACAAGTATCATGTCATATTTATCTTTGCCTGACAGTAACAAATGTCCAATAAATATTAAAATGATTGATTACCCACTCTATGCATAGCATTATTTTTACTTTTTCAAGTGCATATTTCCTGTTTTGAGTAGTGTAAGCAGATTGAAGATGAGTCGGTTCCACCAAAATGTATTATATCAACTAAAAACTACTGAAATATTTCATTTCCAATAACCTGTAACTACAGGAACCCAAAATGCACTAAGTAATAAGAATTCTAAAAGAGCAAATAAACTAAGATTGAATATTATTCCTCCAAGACACTTCTGTGCATGTGCAGGCACATGTGCACATTCACAGAGGTGTAGAATATGTAATATATGTTAAAAACTTTATAAAAAGTAGAAAGAGAGTAATATATCTTATTAAGTATGTTCTTGTTTTATGATAACAGTATTCTGTTAGTCTTATAAGAAAATGTGAGACTTCAATATGCAAAGGTACCAGATTTGCAGGTATATCAACAATTGAAGATTATTCACAAGAGACATCGTCATCATTTTTTCTTTGGTGTAATTACCTAGAATGTAACACTTAATTATTTTCTTCAGTAAATTTTCCAAACAGGTAAACCGGAAGGACATATGTGGAAAGCAATGAATGAAGTTGATTGGCATTCACTGTCATTCTTCTAGCATCGAGAAAAATAAGAACTAAAGAGAATGAAAATAATTTTACAGCTAACATCCTGGTAACAAAAGCAAGCATGCTCACTGTTATTTGCGTCCTGGAACATTTATACTAGTAAGAAAAAGTATTACTAGTGAGTCTGAAGAGAGGAATAGGGTGCCCTTGCTGATAATACCTATGCTTTATAAGTATTGTGCATCCCTTACCAAGGGATTTCTAATGCATTTAAATATGTCTAATGCATCTGTCTATTCTAGTACTAAGTATTACTGAAGAGAAATTGCCATGTATGACTATAAAAGACTTAAAATACATGTTCATAGTAGCTTTATTCATAATAGCCAACCCTGGAAGCAACCCACATATAAATTAACACATAAATAAATAAATTTTTGTATCTCTGTACAATTGAGCACTAGAAAAAAATACATTAGACATATTTTAAACTTTGTAAGAATGTACCAAACTGTTTTCTAAAGTGGTTGTATAACTTTACATTCCCACCAAAAGAGTATGAAGGTTCCATTTTCTCTTAGGGGATACTTTTATTTTCACTCTTTAAGTATAGTCATTCCAGTGGATGTGTAGTGGCAAATCAAAGTGATTTTAATCTATATATTCTTATTTAGTATGTTAGTCATTCAAGTATCTTTTTTTGTACAGACTCTATTCAAGTTTTTGCTAATATTTTTGAACTTTTTTTCTTATTGTTGATATGTAAGAGCTATTATACATTCTGGATACAATTTTGTTTTTAGATATACATATTGCTAAAATTTTCTCTCAGTCTGTGACTTTTTTCATTTACAAGACTGTATTTTTCAAGAGAAGTTTTAATTTTAGTGGAGTGTAATTTACCATTTTTTTTAATGTTTATGTTCTTGGTCTTAAGAAATTATTGCCTAACCATGGTATCAAGGTTTTCATTTATTCTTACAAATTTAATAACCTATATTTGATGTTTTCAGATGAATTATACACTTCAAATTAATTTATGTTAAAGGTTAATGAGAAGTATTGATTTTTAATGTGATATTTAGTTGTTCCAGCACCATTTTTTAAAAAAGACTATCCTCTCCCCATTGGATGATGTTGGCACTTTTATAAAAAATAATCAATTGGCCATATATCAGTAGTCTATTTCAAAACTTCTATTCTACTCTATTTATCTATGTCTCCTTTTTTAATCTAACCTTATTCCAAAAACACATTGTCTTGATTGCTGTAACTTTAGAGTAAATCTAGAAATAAGATCCACCAAATTTGACTATCTTTTGGCTATTCTGGTTCCTTTGCAATTCAACATAAATTTTAGTAACAACAACTCTACAAAGTGGCCTGCTAAGATTTTTATTGGAATTCTAATGAATTTATATATAAATATGGAGAAAATTGACATGTTAACAATAATTAATCCAATCTATCAACTTTATAGCTCCCTGTGTGTATAAGTCTTTTTAAATTTTTCTCAGAAATATTTTGTTTTGTGATGTAGAAGTTTTCATATATTTTGCCAAGTGTATCCCTATGTATCTTATATATATTGCTATTATAAATGATCATTTAAAAATATTATTTCTCAATTGTTATTACTAGTGTATAGAAACAATTGATTTCTGTTTATGAATCTTATATTCTTCCACTTTGCTAAGTTTAGTTCTAGTAGTTGGGGACTTTTTGTAGATTTTCTAAAGCTTTGTGTGAACATACTCACGATGTCACTGGATAAATATGCTATTACTTCTTCATTTATAATGTTAAGCTATTTATTTGATTGTTTGTTTATTTTTGGCTTATTACACTTGCTAGTACATATAACATATTGCTGAAAAGAAATTGTGAGAGCAAATACTCTTACCTTTTTCTATTTCATTGGTAGAAAGCATTAAATCATTCAATACTAACCATAGTGCTAACTATAATTTTCTTATAGATGCCCTTTATCAGATTGAAAAAAAACTTCTGCTGTAGTTTGCTTAAAGATTTTATCATGAATGGGTATTGTGTTTTCTGTAAATGATTTCTTTGTATCAATTTAGATGATTATTTATCTTATAAAATTTTATTATCATGGGAGGATTATATTCACTGATTTTAGAATGTTAACCCAAACATGTATTAATAAGATAAACTCCATTTTGTCATGATATATTTTATCCTTTCTTTGGATACCCAAAGAATGAATTTACTAATATTTTGTTATGGTCATCTGTGTCTATGTTTATGAAGAATGACAATCAGTAGTTATATTTATTGTAATGCATTTGTATGATTTCTGTATCAGAAAAATTCTACATCAAATATGTTGGCAGCTTGTTGGGTTGGTTCTTCCAAGAAACAGATGCCAACATAGAATAAATTATTCAATAGATATATTGGGAGAAATACCTATGAAAGATAAAGGGAGAGAGAATAGAAATAGGGAAAACTTTATATCATGAACACTTCTGACACCTTTGAAAGGATAAAGGTGGGAGAGTTGGAAATTGGACAGGAAAAGCTTCAGACCACACCACATTTCTGGAAAAGTGTCATCTAGGCTGATGGAATTTCTTGGAGCAAATGTTAACTGTTAGAGGACTCTCATGGTGAGCAGGAAGAAGTGGTCTTGTTATTACAACCACTGTGTGTTGTCTTTGTCTGGTAGAAGCCCATGTGAAATATGTCCCATTGTGAATGCTGTATAAGATCAAAACTTATAGATTCTGCAGGCTGTCAATCAGCTATGCTCCCCCATAGCACATACTCTTGAGTGAAAACCTCTCTGGGGCACTGCCATGGCTACCATAGCAAGTGATCATTCCTCCTCTATTTTTTGAAGATATTATGTAAGATTAGTATAATTTCTTACCTTAATTCTTGGTAGAATGTACTAGCGAAGCCAGCTGGCCCTGTTTTATTTTTTTGTTGTTGTTTATTTGTTTATTTTGCTTTGTTTTTTGTTTTGCTTTGGGGAATGATTTACTTAAATTCATGTTTATTTAGCAGATACATGGATATTCAGATTTTCTGTTGTTTTTGTGACAACTTTGTTAATTTGTGTTGCAAGGAATCTCACAATGACCTGTATGTTGTCAAATTTATTGGCATACATTTGTTCATGATCTTTTATTTTCATTTTAGTGTTTGTTGAATCTGTAGTAATGTCTCATTTATCATTCCTGTAATTGGTAATGTTTTCTTTCATTTTCTTCCAGACTAGTTTTGCTAGAGATTTATCACTTTTAATCCTTTCAAAGAAGCAGCTTTTGATTGCATTGATTATTTTTTATTTTCTATTTTATTGATTTTCATGATTATATTTGTTTTTCCTTCCTTTTGTGACATTGGCCTTAATTTGCTCTTATTTTCTAACTATTTAAAGTGAAAGGTAAGATTATATTTTTTTCATTTTGGCTCTTCCTGCTTCCTAATGTAGACATTTGAGACTACATATTTACCTTTAACTATTGTTTTAGTTGCATTACACGAATATGGATATATTCTCTTTTCATTATCAAGTTCAAAATATTTCCTATTTTGCTTTTTTTTTAAACAACAGATATTTATTTTCTCACAAATTATGTTGGTCAGGAAATTAGGAGTGGCTTATCTGAGTGGTTCTAGCTCAGGGTCTTTCATTAGGGTAGTCAAGACGCCAGCTGGCTGACCGTCATATGACAACTTGCATGGGGCTGAAAGATGCTCTTCCAAGCTCAGTCATGCAGCTACTGGCAATAAATTTCAGTCCTTTTCTATGTGGACCTCTTCATATGTGACCTCAGGATCCTCATGACATGGCAGCTGGCATAGATTTCTTCTTTGACCTATGGATTATTTAAAATGTACTTTGAAGTTTGAAATATTTGGGAATTTCCTGTATGTCTATTTTTAAGTATTTATCATTTAATTCAGTTGCAGTCAGGAAACCCTGACTTGATAGAGAATTGTCGCATTGCTCAGACAATGACCGTATTGATTAATATTCCATTTTTCCTTGAAATAAATAGATATATTTCTGTTGATGGGTAGACGGATCTATAAATATCAATTAATTCGAATTGCTTAGTTGTGTTGTATGACTCTTATACATCGCTACTGAATTTGAATCTAATAATTCTATTAATTATGCAGAGGGGAGTATTACATTCCCCAAAATATTTATGGATTTTTGCTTTTCTTTTATGTTCTATCAGTATTTGCCTTATATATACTGAGGCTATGTTTTCAGATACTTACATATTTAGTATTATCATCTTTTTGAAGTGCTGCCTTTATCTTGTGCAAAATCCCTTTTTATCCCTTGAAATATTCCTTATTCTGAAGTCTAATTTGTCTTCTATTTTCATCTAGACTCACAATCTCAGAATATTAATTAGAACTTTAGACATTTATATTTAACAAAACTATTCATATGTTTGGCTTTAAGTCTAGCAACTTGTTTTTGGTTTCAATTTGTCCCATTTGTTCATTTTTTTCCTGATCTTATCTGATTATTTGTTAATATTCCATCTTATCACCATTACTGTTTATTTGGCCATATCTATTAATTTTCACTGAGTCCTCTAGAGTTTACACTATGCGTATTTAACTTATCCAAGTTTATCTTCAATTTATATTATAGTGTTTAGCATATAGAATAATAAATCTACAATGGAATCTTTGTAAGTCCTATTTACCATACTTGATGCTATTTTTGCCATGTATTTTACTTTCGTATATGTTATAAACCCCACAATATTTTATACCATATTATTATTCAGCAAAAAATAAATGAAGACCAAAATGATAAAGTACCATTAAAGAAATAAAGGTACAACATACATAAATTTCAGAATAATTATGCTAAGTGTAAGAGCCCAGGCAAAACAAAGCATATACTGTATGATTTCATTTATCCAAAGCTAGAAAATGCAAATACCAAGCTTGATTCTCTACCTGACATAAAGCATATCAGCATATGTTGCTTGAAACAAGAGGAGGCAGTGAAGGGTGAGAGGGATTACTAAAAGGCACTAGGAAACTTTCAGGGTGATGGTTATGATCTTTCTCATGGTAGTGGTAGATTAATGGATATACTGATATATATATATATATATATATATATATATATTATATAGATATCAAATTGTTTACTTTATAAGAAATTTATTGTATATCTCAACAAACTCAACAAACCTGGATAAACCCATAGAACATTACACTAAGTGAAAAAAGCCAGTTACAGGAAGAAAAAAATTCTACATGATTCTACTTACATGAGGTATTTAAGGTAGTCAAAGTCATAGAAACAAAAAGCAGAGCGGTGGCTGCCAGGGGCTGGGGGGAGAAAGAGGTGGCATTACAAGCGTTTGCATATGCTCACACTCACCAAATTGAACACATTAAATATGTGCAGTTCTTTGTATATTAATTATACCTTGAGAAGCTACTGAAAAGAATTCTTTACATACAATTATTTTTGAAGAAATTTTAAAATGAACAAAGGTGTCTTATACTTATCCACCCATTTATCAGTTTTAGCATTATGCATTCTTTCATCCTTTTAGCCTCATGAACCTCCTTTAATTTTTTTTTTGTAATTAAGTTCTGTTGATGATGAAATCTCTCAGCTTGTATTTGTTTGAAAAAGTCTTTATGGCACCTACATTTAAATTAAATATTTTATTGGATTTAAAATTCAAAGTTGACAAGCTTTTTATTTCAGTATTTTTAAGATGTATACTTGTCTTATTACATAGTTTTTAATTGCATAGTTTCTTATACATATGTACATATTCCTATCTTTGTTACCCTGTATATATTTTTTCTCATATTTATTTTAAGATGTCTCTTTACCAATGGCATTCAATAATTTGACTATGGAATACCATGGTGAGGTTTTCTCTGTGTTTATTCTATTTTGGTTTCACTGCATTTCTTGGATATGTTGCCTTATAATTTTATTAAATTTGGGGAAAAATCAAGAATAATTTAAACAAATTTTTTTCATCTTCATTTTTTTGGTACTCCAATTATATATTAATGTGTGATAGGGCCCCATAGGTCACTGATCTTCTAATTTTTTCATTCATTTCTTTCTGTGTTTAGGTTTTCAAACTTTCTTTTGCTATGTCTTCAGGGACACTGATATTTTGTTCTTTAGGGTCAGAGAACATCTCTTGATTTTTTCCCCATCTGAGATTTTATTAGGATATCAAGTCTGAAATGTCTGATTTCCTTAAGTACTAAGTTTGACAGTTGATATCACTGACATTTCGCTTTGACACTTCTTGATTTTTTTTTTTTTACTGTGAAAGTACATCTTCATTCTTTCAAACAAATGGTTAGCTTGTGATTATCTTTCGAAATATTTTTAGAGAAATTTTTGTTTCATTTTTCTGTATGCCTTTTATTTATTTATTTTTTTATTTCAGTGTATTATGGGGGCACAAATGTTTACCATGGAGTATTATTCAAGTATAAGAAACAGTGGTGATATAGCACCTCTTATATTTTCCTGCATAGAGCTGGAACCCATTCTACTAAGTGAAGTATCCCAAGAATGGAAAAATAAGCACCACATGTACTCACCATCAAATTGGTTTC
>NW_012156284.1:6260646-6261882 GCF_000956105.1 Propithecus coquereli
TTTTAAAAAATCTTACATTCATCCATAATAGTTATTTTAAAGTCATTGACTAAATTCTGTCATCTCTGTTATATCTGGGTCTATTTCTACTTACTACTTTTTCTAGGTAATTGATCACATTTCAATGATTATTCACATATACAAATGCTTTCACTTAGTGATGGTCATTCCAAATCTTACACTATGTAGTGTCTGTCTTTATTGTCACCACTTAAAGTGTGTTTAGATTCTTTTCACCAGGAAGTTAAATTACTTGTGGATTTACTTAATTCCTTCAAGTGTTATACTAAGCTCTGTTAAGGCACTTCTGGAACATCATTTACTGTGTGGCTAATTTAGCAGTACACATTACTTTTGTTCAGTTTCCAGTCATTCATAATCTTCAATGTGATATTTTCATTCTAGATAATTATTAACCAGAAGTCTCTAAGCTGCATCTGAGTTCTTGGAAATGTTCTGATCACAATGTTTCAGTATTTCTCTGCCCAGTGTCTTAGTCCATTTTGTGCTGCTTAAACAGAATATCTGAGACTACGTAGTTTATAAAAAACAGAAGTCTATTTGGCTCATGTTTTGAGAGGCTGTGAACTCCAAGATGGGGGACAAGCATTTTGTGAGGGCCTTCTTATTGCGTCATCCCATGGAGAAAGATAGAAGGACAAAAAAACATGCGAGAGACAGGAGAGTGAACTCACAAAATCAAATCCTTTTATAATTGGCATTAATCCCTTCATGAGGGTGGAGTGCTCATTGCCTAAACACCTTCCATATGGCCCCACCTTCTAGCACTGTTGCACTGGTGATTAAGTTTCTAACACAAACTTTTTGAGAAACACATTCAAACCATTACACTCAGTACTGTGGAGTTTTTATTTCTGGATATGCATCCCTGTGTTCATCAAAGATTCAAGAAGATCCTTATATGAGTTTCTCAAACACTGTCACTGTGTAACTGCTCATCTCTGATAGTCTTCCATAAAAATTCCAGTCATCTTCATTTTTGCAAACCTTGATTTTTTTTTCCTTTTTATTTACTCTAATTTATGGTCTGGAAGACTTCCAAGAACTTTTCTCTTCTCCCAGGGATCATATTCATACACTTCCCCTTGCCAAATATATGAAAATAGTTGTTGCATATATTTTCTCTATTTTTAATGCTATTCACTATGGTATGGCAAATCTAGTATTATTTATCCTCTTATGATTAGAAGTGGAATTTCAAGGAGACTTCATTAT
>NW_012156284.1:6263357-6269499 GCF_000956105.1 Propithecus coquereli
TATTATAAGTAGAATTACAATGGACATTTACCTGAAGAAAGCATTGTCCTTGGGGCTATTATTTTAAGAAAAGTCCCACAAAGTACAGTGGGAGAGTCAATACATGAGAACGGGTGTCTAAGTTTCTTGAGACATATTTTCAAATTAAATCTCAGGAAAGTTGAAACAATTTACATTTTCATTAACAAAAGAGTTTAATATCAATATAGAGGAAATAAGAACAAATCCCACAATTTCCATCTCAATGTTTGTGCTGCTCAATGCCAAATTAAACAAAACCTTAAAAATCTTCCCTGATGTAGCAAAATTACAAACAAGATACAGATTAGTGACTATGTTTAGTGTCACTATAGTTCAATGGTTAGGGCCCTTAAATGTCAAACTGTTTTAGAGAATACTTATATTGGACCTAAAACTACTTTACATTTTCATCATGAAAAAATACCTGAGGATAGCATCCATAATTGAATAATGGAAGATAATAACACTTGAAGAGCGTAAAAGACACACACACACACATGTATATACACATAAATGTATATATACGATCTCTAATATTGTTTAATATTTATTACATATAAAAGTATATACATATAAAATATATTTAATCCAGTGTTGTAATAGTAGCCTAGATTATGGCTTTCATATAATGATAGAAATCATCTTAAGATACTTACAAAAATCCATATTCCCAAGCAGGTTCTGTAGACATTCTGATTTAGAGATCTTAGGTGGAACTTTGTATGATTGTTATAAAAAAAGTAAGTTATGGAATCATTTTAGTAAATGAAAGTAATGATATTACTTACTTCTTCACCTTTTTAACTTTTCCTTTGCTTTATTCTGCTTAATCCTTACAGCAACCTGATAAAGTAGGCAAGGTGGTTATATCTTCTTTTAATAAATGGCATGACATTCGCATGGTCCAATTAAATTTTATGAGATCAAAATGTTTCTCCAGATTCAGTCAACTCATCTCTCTCTAATCCATAACAGAATAAAATAATATAAAGATTCATTAGATTTAAGAAAACACACACTTCAGTAAAGGCAGAAGAAACACCACTATAAACCCACTAGAACATAAAAAATGAAGAACACACACAATACCAAGTGTTGGCCAGAATGTAAAGCAACCAGTATTCTAATACACAACTGATGGAGCTGTAAATTGGTATAAATACTTTGGAAAACCCTGTTTAACAGTATGCAAGTAAGATGAACAATTGCATATTCTATAACCCAGAAATCCCATTTCTAAGTATATGTCCAACAGAAATAAGTGCTTATGATCACCAAAAGGCATGTAAAAATATTCCATAGCAACATCATTTGTAAAATATCTCGAACTTGAAATCAAGAGCAAAGAGAAATAATATATTTTACATGTTCACAAAATGGAATGTTACACTACATACTACCTATAATTACATACAACAATATAGATGACTCCCACAAACATTTTGAGGAAGAGAAGCCAGACACATTAGTACATGGTATATTATTCCATTTACTAAAGCAAACCTGTTCTGTTAGGAATCAGGATATTATTTTCCTTTGAGGAGGTGGGTGAGGTGAATAGTGACTGGAAGAGTTCACAAAAGGAACCTCTTGTATGTTGCTGGTGATATGTTTCTCAATCTGGGTGATGTTTACTTTGGTGTGGTCATTTTATAAAGTTTTGTTAATCAGTATAATTATAATTATGTACTTTTTACTGTGTATTTTTCAGCTTATTTCAAGGTCTTTTAAAAAATAAAACATAGCCCATCTGATATCATTTTGTTGTCAGAGAGGGAGCAAAGAATCAACATGGGATGAATGGGGAGAATATTAGTAATTCTTTCACCATATATAAACTTTGTATTTTTCCCCATATTATCAAAATAAGGTCATAGAAGGAAGGGAAGAAGTATTTGTTAAGCTTCCACATATTTTCTGTACAATTCCTCCTTTAAATATAATGTTTCTATTTCTCTTCCATATAGTATTAAGTACAAGCTTATACAGAAAGAAGTTCTACTGATTTCCCGCTGAACATTTCAAACCCCATTTGCTACTATACTGACCTTAATTTCTCACTTTAAATAAATTTTGGATCTTCATTCATTTTCCAGTTTGCACTGAAATATTTGTTTGATTTTACAGAGTGAATTATTCTCATAATGGGATACATATTAGGCACTTAATAATCTATTTCTCCAAAGAAAAATTGTGACTGATAAATTATACAGTCTTTTCATACAGAAACATTTCAACTTTCATTTTTCCCAAGTGAGAGAAAAATCTACAATTATTGACTAATTATAGATGCTGTTAAATTTCATATAATCATAAGAACACATATTTTTAAAGCAATTTGAGGAAAATAAATACACTTTATGAGATGTACTTATTTGTCATTTTCACTGAGATTAAAGGAAGATATAAGGTAGAAGACCAAATCACTAACATTCTGGATGTATTCTATATTCATACCAAAGCATTGAATAATCATATCATATTCTAGACAGTATTGCTATATGTTAAATTGTTGTTTTCCTCATTTTGTAGATTAAGAAAGCAAAGTAACAGAGTGGGAAAACCAAGGCAGTGTGATATGATACAAACGGTATGGGCATAATAGCTGTTTGACCTTAAACAAGTCATTTAACTTTCCTTATTCTCAGATTATTCAAGTATAAAAGAGAGATAATACTTCATAGGGTTGTTGTGAGCATTTAATGAACAAACTTATCTAAAGTGCTATGTACTGTATCTGGTATATGCCAAATAGCCAAAAGTGGTGATTCTCTGTCTCTCCTTAATTATAAACAAGGGAATAATTGAAATTGTGAGTGTGTTGTACAAAAAAGAGAAGAAACTGCTGAGTTTTTCAGTAGTGAATGTTTACTAGAATAGGCTTCTGCCCCTAAATCATGGTTAATCCCAACCTAGAAATTCAATGTCAATTTCTTACCCATTCTTAGACCATGCTCTTACTTTTCTCACGAGAGGCTGGCAAAAACACTTTATTGTTTCATAACAACTGGTATTACCAGATATTAGTCAACATCCAGGAAGAATCTATTATTGAGCAAAGATATAGTAAACATAAAAATCATTAAATATTCAGGTGGTGTTCTCCCGGGGTAATGACACAATTTGTGAGCTGATCCTAATCATTTGAAAAATGAAAAATAATATTCCTATTTTAAATTTATAAAGGGTATGTTAGAAAACTACCTGAGATGGTCAGTAAATTAAATTAATGTTGTTCATTATTTATGACACCAGCTCTTTTTTTGCAAGGAAAATATTAGAAAGAAAATTTATTGTACTTGGGATCTCAGAAATTTTAATCTCTGAATTAGGTTCACTAAACTGATTATTAATGTCATAGCCATAGAAACATTTTGGAAAAATAGATTAAATTTAACGTATTAGATTCATAGTTATCATATAAGCAAAGCAACTAGTTTCATCCTTTCTTGTTCCTACTGCTGTTCAAGTCAATTTATTTATTCATAATTAATAATAATGCCCATCATTTAGAGACCAGGGACTCTAATGAGAAATTCATTGAATAGCTTCTTATTTTAATATATTTTAAAGCATACAGAAGTTTGCAAGAATAGTGCATAGAACTCCTTTTATATCTTTCACCAAAATTAACCAACTCTTTACATTTTTGCCCCAAGTGCTTTATAATTCCCCCCACTCTCCTCCCAGTCCCTATGTCTCTCTTTCCTCTCTATAGGAATCATTTTACATTAACTGTAGATATTGTGCCCATTTATCTTTAAATATTTCATCGTATATCTCCTAAGAACAATGGCATTCTCTTATATAACAACAGTACAGTTATCAAAATTAGTAATGTGATATTTTAATATCAAGTTTTAATATTAATAAATGTGATATTAATATCACAGTATAAATTCAGACTTCATCTTTGCTTTGTTTCTAATCCAAGGGGAATATGTTCAGTCTTTTACTATTAAAAATGAATTGAACTGCAGTTTATGTTTGCTTTTGTAGGTGCTATTTATCAAACCATGTTAATTCCCTTTTATTCTTAGTTTGCTAAATAGTTTTGTCATGAACAGAATTTAATTCAGTCAAATGTTGTAATTTTGCATCTATGTAGATGACTAAATGATTTTCTTCTTTATTCTTCTTGTATAGTGTATTAGTCTACTCACGCTGCCATAACAACATAGCTTAGACTGGGTGACTTAAACAACAGAAATTTATTTCTCACAGTTCTGGAAGCTGGGCAGTCCAAGATCAAGGTGCTGGCCAATTCAGTTCCCTAGTGAGGGCCCATTTTTGTGTTGCGGATGGCTACCTTCTTGCTGTGTTCTCACATGGCAGAAAGAAAGCGAGCTCTGGTATCTCTTTCTCTTCTGAAAAGGACAGTAATCCCATCATGGGTGCCCATACTCATGAATCCATCTATACCTAAAAACCTTCCAAAAGCCCTACCTCTAACTGTCATCAAATTAGGAGTTAAGGCTTCATCATATAAATTTTAGGGAGACAAAAACATTCAGTCCATAACATGTTTAATCACACTGATTTTCTAATATGAATCCAGTTGTGCATTTCTGGAATAAACCCTACTTGGTCATAATATATTATCATTGTAATACTGTATATTACAAGTTTTTGTTTGCTTGTTTTGTTTGTTTGTTTTGTTCTATTTTTTTTCCGTCTATATAAAGATGACATTGTAAGGTAATTTATTTTATTTTATTTTAGTAAGAAAAATTAATGAGATTTGCCCTCTTAACAAAACTTTGAGTGTACAACACATCCATCATTGATTATAGATAATCTTGTCCAGTGAATATCTAGAACTTATTCATATTCTTAACTGAAATGTCCCTTGATTAGTAACTCCCCATTTCCCTCTCCCCCCCAGCCCCTGGCAAGCACTATTCCACTCTTTGATTCTATGAATTTGACTATTTAGGTAACTCATATAAGTGGAATCATGCAGTATTTGCTTTGTGTTACTGGCTTATTTCATTTAGGAAAATACATTCAAGTTTCATCCAGTTGTAGAACAGTGGCAATTCAGTTCTCTTACAGGCCTAGATAATGTTCCATTGTATGTACACATCACTTTTTCTTTATCGCTCTTCTTTTCTGAACATTTAGGTTGTTTCCACATCTTGTCTATTGCAAATAGTGCTGCTATGAGTATGGAAGTGCCAATATTCCTTTAAAATCCCAATTTCAATTACTTTGAGTAAATACCCAAAAATGGAATTGCTAGATCAAATGAGAGCTATATTTTTAATTTTTTGAGGAACTTAGTACATACTGTTTTATATAGTGGTTGTGCAATTTTACATTCCCAACAGCAGTGTTCATGGGCTCTAATTTCTCTACCTCCCTTGTCAATATTTGTGTTTCTGCTTTTGTTTTCCTTTTCTTTATACTAACCATCCTGAAAGGTATGAGGTGATATGTCATTGAGGATTTTATTTTGCATTTCCTTGGTGATTAATGATGTTGAAGCTTTCTTCATAAATATGCTGGCTGTTTGTATGTCTTCTTTGGAAAAATGACTATTCAAGTCCTGAGTTCATTTTTCAATTGGGTTATTAGTTTCTTATTTTCATACTAAGTTATAGAAGTTCTTTCTATATTTTGGAGATTGGCCCCTTATCAGATAAAGGGTTTGCATTATTTTTCCATCTCATTGGTTGTCTTTTCCCTTTGTAGATTGTTTCTTTGCTCTGCAAAGGAGTTTCAGTTTGATATATTCCCATTTGACTACTTTTTTTGTTGTCTGAGCTATATGTTGTCATATCTATAAAATAATTGCCAAAAACGCTGTCATGAAGTTTTCCTCTATGTATTTTTCTAGAATTGGTAGTGGCTTCAGGTATTACATTAAGTTCTTAATCTATTTGAGTTGAGTTTTATGCATAATATAGTATAAGGGTCCAAATTCATTCTTTCGCCAGTGGATATCCAGTTTTCCCATACAATTTTTTGAAGAACTATCTTTTCCTCTTTGTGAATTCTTTGCACCCTTCTCAGAAATCAGTTGACCCTATGTGCATGGATTTAAATATGGGCTATCTGTTCTGTTCCATTGGTCTATATGTCTGCCCTTATATTGGTACTATACTGTTTTTATTATAGC
>NW_012156284.1:6282854-6284965 GCF_000956105.1 Propithecus coquereli
AAATAATGAAAACGAAAACACAACATACCAAAATCTATGATGAACCAAAAAAGCAGTACTAAGTGGGAGGTTTATAGTAATAAATGCCTACATCAAAAAGGTATAAAAACTTCAAAAAAAACAAGCCAAAGATGCATCTTAAATAACTTGATACAAATAGCAAACCAAACACAAAATTAGTAGAAGAAAAGAAAGACTGGAGCAGAAATAAATGAAATAAAAATAATATAAAAGATTAATGAAATAAAATGCTGTTTTTAAGAAAGTATAAACAAAATTGACCAACCTTTAAACCACAGTCAGAAAAAAATAAAGAAGACCTAAATAAATAAAATCAAGATAAAAAGGAATCACTAAAATTGACACTGCAGGAGGAGCCAAGATGGCGGAAGAGACAAGCCGCCAGTCAGAAGGTCTCTGCAAAAAAGACGAATTTTAGAAGAAAGAGAAAAAAAAAATAAGCGAGCAGAGAAACATAGATCGGGTGAGGCTCAGAAGGAAAGTTGCCTGAAACTACAGAAGACACCACGGGAAGATGTTGCGGAGGAGAACTGGAAGGAGAAAGGTCCCCAGAGGCTTGGAGACCAGCGACAAGGGTAGGTGGAGCGGTTAACTTCCCATTCCCTTGCATCTTGGACTGCTGATGGGCTCCTGAGTGGCTGGGCAGACCTGCTGACAGCAGCCCAGAGACGGCTGCCGCCAGTGAGCAGTGGCCTCTTGCGGACTCAGTGCGGGACTCCCAGCCCCTTCAGGGCACCTCCCTGGGCACAGACCCCAGCCTAGCGGCAGACGCAATAGTGCTCCATTCTCTCCTTCCCCCTCCCTACCCGTGCGTGCCCAGAAAGACAATTTAGCCATCACACGGAGACATCTCCAAGAAACTGGACCTTTCCTTTTGGGGCCCCACAGCAGAGTGAGGGGTACTCAGACTTCTAGTTCACTACCCGCCAGCCCTACGAGGTGCTACTTGCCTGGGGACTTCAGGAGAGTGGGGCAAATCCCAAGGTGGAGTGAAATCAATCCAGCTTGGGCACCCTCTAGGTGATTCAAGACCAGCACCTCTCCCCCTGGCAGGGTCAGGGATTCATCTCCAGGGTCCAGGGGACAGGCCTGCAGACCAAACCCCATACACCCAGGTCACGATCGCACTGCCCTGGGGCACGGAGGAGAGATCTGTGAAAGAGCCTACTGAGGAGTGTGTGCCTTCAGGGGCAGATCAGCGTGGTGACCGGCAATCCTCCTCCTAAAAGAGGGCTGTGCACCCAGCTCAGGCTACGATCCTGGGTAGGGAACCTCCCGGCCCATGTCACAGCCAGGGGAGATCCATCAGCCTGAGGCCCTGCTTGCTGGCAGAGGACTGGGAGAGGACACGGAGAGGGAGAGACTGGAGGGGAGCGAGACCTGCTCCAGAGTGCGGGTCTTGGACAGCCCCACCCCGTAAGCCCAGACGTTCAGCTGAGTGGAGCCATTTCTGCCCCTCCCGGCAGCTCTGCAGAGAAACAAAGAGCAGAACCTTGACCCTTGCTAACAGCAGTTTTGGAGCCTGAGGGCAGGCTTACCCAACCAAGCCCAACCCAGATTCACTCCCCCCACTGAGGTGGAGAATTAGGACACACCTGGAAATCCCAGGACCCCACCCACCACCCGAGGCACAAGAGGGCCTCTCTAGAGGAATAAGAGCTACCTACAGGACCCAAAAACAGCACCGCAGCTCAATCCTCCCTGCAAGTGCCACCTACTTACAGGGAGGTCATCCTGCACACCCTTTTACTGCATCTACTGATTAATCATAAAGGGTGTGGTCGAATCTCACCCACGAACACACCCTCTGGCTCAGAGACGAAACAGGGCGTGTCATTAACCAAACGAAAATCTAAAGGCAAGAAAGAACAACTGTATCAGATGGGAAGGAACCAGTGAAAGAACTCTGTAAGTATGAAGACTCAAACGGAAAGCACACCCCCAAAGAGGAACAAAAGCTCCACAGCAATGGAAATTAACCAAACTCAGAACACTAAAAGGACAAAAGAAGAATTTCAAACATGGATTGCAAGAAAATTGAATGATATCCAAGAAAACATGGATAACCAACACAAAGAAACCACAAAAAA
>NW_012156284.1:6285305-6287751 GCF_000956105.1 Propithecus coquereli
AAAATAAAATATCTAGGCATATATTTAACTAAGGAAGTGAAAGACCTCTATAGAAAAAACTATGAAATGCTGAGAAAGGAAATGGCAGAGGACATAAACAAATGAGAAAACATATCATGCTCATGGACCAGCAGAATCAACATTGTTAAAATGTCCATACTAGTCAAAGTGATCTACAGATTCAATGCAATCCCCTTTAAAATACCAACATAATTTCTTTGAAGATCTAGAAAAAATAATTCTATACTTTGTATGGAACCAGAAAAGCCCCCATATAGCAAAAGCAAACTTAAGCAAAAAGATCAAATTGGGAGGCATCAATTTAACAGACTTCAAGCTATACTACAAGGCTATAGTAACCAAAACAGAATGTTTCTGGCACAAGAACAGAAACATTGAACAATGGAGCAGGACTGAAAACCCAGATATAAAAATATCCTCATATTATCATCTGATTTTTAACAAAGCATATAATAATATAAACTAGGGAAAAGAATCCCTATTCAATAACTGGTGCTGGGATAATTGGATAGCCACATGTAGAAGACAAACAGGATCTGGACCACTCACCTTTCACAAAAATCAATTCATGATGGATAACAGACTTAAACATAAGGCACAAAACCATAAGAACTCTAGAATAAAATGTTGGAAAAACTCCTATAGACATTTGCCTAGGCAAAGAATTTATGAAGAAGGCCCCAAAACAATCTTGGCAATGACAAAAATAAATAAATGAGACCTGATCAAATTAAAAAGCTTCTGCACAGCCAAGGGAACTATCATTAGAGCGAATAGAAAACCTACAGAATGGGAAAAAGTATTTGCATGCTACACATCTGATAAAGGGGTGATAATTAGAAACTATATAGAACTCAGGAAAATCAGCAAGAAAGAAATCAACCCAATTAAAAAGTGGGCAAAGGACATAAACAGAAACTTTTCAAAAGAAGATAAACTAATGGGCAGGAAACATGTGAAAAAATGCTCAACATCTCTAATCATCAGGGAAATGAAAATCAAAACAAAAATGAGATATCACTTAACAGCAGTGAGAATGGCTTTTATCAAACATTCCCAAAACAACATATTTTGATGTGAATGCACAGAGAAAGGAATGCTTATACACGTTTGGTGGAACTGCAAACTATTACAACTTCTATGGAAAGCAGTATGGAGATACCTCAAAGAACTAAACGTAGACCTATCATTTGATCCAGCAACACCCCTAATTGGTATTTATCAAAGGAAAAAACACTTTTCATTAAAAAAAAAGACACCAACACTTGAATGTTTATAGGACCACAATTCATAATTGGAAAGATGTACAAACAGCCAACTGCCCAACAATACATGAGTGGATTAATAAAATGTCATATATGTATACCATGGAGTATGACTCAGCTATAAAAAGAAATGGTGAACTAACACCTCTTGTATTAACATGGATGGAACTGGAGACCATTCTTCTAAGTGGAGTAGCACAAGAGTGGAAAAACAAACACCACATGCACTCACCATTTAATTGGAACTAATTGATCAACACTAACGTGCACATATGGTAAGTAGCATTCATAGGGTGTTGAGAAGGTGGGTAGGGGGAGGATGGGATGGGCAAATTTACACCTAACAGATGTGGTGTGCACACTGTCTGGGGGATGGGCACACTCGTAGCTCTGACTCGGGCAGTGTGAAACCAATGTAGGTAACCAAAACGTTTGTACCCCCATAATACTCTGAAATAAAAAAAGAATAAATGAAAAACAAAACAAGATCTGACTATATGTTGTTTATATGAAACATACTTCACCTATGAAGACACACATAAACTGAAAATAAAGGAATGAAAAAAGGTATTTGATACAAATATAAACCCAAAAAGAGCAAAAGTAGCTATACTTCTATCAGATAAAATGCATTTCAAGACAAGAATTGTAAAAAGACAGAGATAATGTCAAATTATGATAAAGGGCTCAATTCAGCAAGAGAATATTATAATTCTAGATATATATGAACACAAAACTGGATCTCCCAGATGTAAAGTAAATGCTACTAGAGCTAAAAGAGAGAGACTGACTCCAATACAACAGTTGGTGAACTCAAACCCCACTTTCATCATTGGACAGTTCATCCATAGAGAAAATCAACAAAGAAATATCAGACTTAATCAGCACTATAGACCAAATGGACCTAAAAATATTTACAGAATGATTCATTCAACAGCTGCAGAATACACATTCACTGCCTCAGCAAATGGATCATTCTCAAGGATAGAGTATATGAGAGGATATAAAATTTGCAAAATATTAAAAATAATTAAAATCATAACAAGTATTTTCTATGAACACAATGGAAAAAAACTAGAAATCAATAACAAGGGGCACATTGCACACTGTGCAAACACATAGAAATTAAACAGTATTTTCCTGAATGATAAGATAATAAG
>NW_012156284.1:6287801-6290420 GCF_000956105.1 Propithecus coquereli
TGATAATCATAGTATTTTGTATTCTATATGAGTTACAATTTCTTTCTATTTCTATAAAAAATGCCTTTGATATTTTGATAGGTATTTCATTGAATCTGCATATCACTTTGGGAAGTGTGGACATTTTATAAAAATAAGTCTTCCAGTCCATGAATACGGAAGCCTTTCAATTTAATTGTATATTTTTCAATTTTTCAGCAGTTTTGTAGTTTTTCTCCTCCTCGATTATGCTTATTCTTTTTTATTTATTTCCAAATATTAAGGTGATACAAGTGTTTTTTTATTACATGGATGCATTGTATAATGCTTAAGTTAGGACTTTTAGTATGCCTGATACCAGAATAGTGTCCATTGTACCTGAAAGGTAAGTTCTTACCCCTCACCCTGTCCTACCCTCCCCCATGCTTGGTTTCTAATGTCCTTCACATCTCTTTGTGTCAAGTGTATCCCTCATTTATTTCCCACCTATTAGTGAGAATATGTGGTGTTTGTTTTTCCATTCCTGAGATACTTCACTTAGGATAAATGCCTCCAATTCTATTAAAGTTGCTGCAAAAGACACTGTTATATTCCTTTTTATGGCTAAGTAGTACTCCATGTACTCCATGATATGTGTATGTGTGTGTATACATGTGTGTGTGTATGTATATCGTGCTGTCTTAATCCACTCACGAATCGATGGACACTTAGGTTGATTACATATCTTGGTAATTGTGAATTGTGCTGAGATAAACATTCAAGTACAGGTGTATCTTTAATAAATTGACTCCTTTTCCTTTGAAATTTCAACTCTAATGTGGCAGTGTTGGGAAGGGGGACCTAGTAGGAGGTGTTTGGGCCATGGGGTGGATCCTTCATGAATAGATTAATGCTTTCCAGCAAAGGTGAATGAGTTCTTGCTTTCAAAAAATGAATTAGCTCCCAGTGAGAGCTGGCTGTTAAAAAGAGTTGAGCTTCCTTGGTTTCTCCCTCGTGCTTCCTATCTCACCATGTGATCTGTTTGCACATGCCCACTCCTCTTTCTCTCTCTTTCATGGGTTGAAGTATCCTGAGGCCCCAACCAGATGCAAGTGCCTGATCTGGGAACTTTTCAGCCATCAGAAGAGTGAGTCAAATAAACTTCTTTACTTTATAAATTACTCAGCCTATTGTATTCTTTTATAGCAAAATGAAACAGATTGAGACATATTTCTTGCCTAATTGCTCTGGCTAAGACTTCCAACACTATGTTGAATGAAAGTGTTGCAAGTGGGCATCCTTGCCTTGTTTCTAGTGTTAGAGGAAACTCGTTCAGTTTTAATTTTTGAGTGTTATGTTAGCTGTAGACTTGTTATGCATGACCTTTATTATGTTGATGTACTTTCCTTCTAGTCCTTGTTTTTCAGCTTTTATCATGAAAGAGTGTACTATTTTGTTAAATTCTATTTCTGTATTTATTTAGTTAATCATGTAATGTTTATCTTACTCATACAGGAGAAAAACTACACCAATCAGTCCAGCCAGAGATTCCAGAGGACCCTACCAAATCTTTCCCTCCCCAACAGAAAGAACTATAGTTTTTGTCCATTCACGCTGTTGAGCTGAGTGGAGGAGCTTAGGCACCTACCAGTCTAAGCAATGTCTCTATTCACCCTGGTGGTGAAATTGTGCTAGATCCATCAGAGCTTTAAGCCTGGCAAATAAGATGGGTGTTTTGGAACCATCCCAGATAATTTGGAGCATTGAATTCACAGATCAACTCTTTCCTTACCCAGGGGGAAGTTGAAATTAAGATTTTTAGTCCAATCACTCTCTGCTACATCATGGCAAAGAGCTATGATATCTACCAGTCCAAACTGCAGTCTCTGTTCTTCCCTGGACAGTGTTGGACACCTCAGAACTCCAAGACTGGCAAGACAGAAATCAGTCCTTTGGGAGGCCCTTGTAAAAGTTGGGATGTTGAACACATAAACTAATCTTTTCTCTTTTCTGGAAGAAGCTTAGATCAAAGATTCTGTTCCAGACAGAAGAGAATTGCAATCATATGGCTTCATCCCAGAGATGCAAGCATGGTTCAACATATGCAAATCTATAAATATAATTCACCACATAAATATAAGTAAAAACAAAGACCATATGATCCTTTCAATAGATGAAGAAAAAGCATTTGACAAAATTCAGCATCTTTTTTATGATAAGAATGCTTAACAAAATAGGCATAAAAGGGACTTACCTCAAAATGATAAAAGCCATATTATGAAAAAATCATAGCCAACATCATACTGAAAGGGGAAAAATCAAAACCATTTCTGCTTAGAAATGGAACCACACAATTTTGTTAACTATCACCACTTCTATTCAACATAGTTCTGGAAGTCCTAGCCAGAGCAATCAGACAAGAGAAGGAAATCAAGGTATGCAAAAGGAACAGAAGAAGTCAAAAAATTACTCCTTGCTAATAATACGATCTTATATCTAGAAAACCCCAAAGATTCTGCCAAGACACTCCTGGCATCGATAAATAAATTTAGAAAAGTCTCAGGTCACAAAATCAATGTACACAAATCACTAGCATTATATATACCAACAACAGTCAAGTTAACAACCAAATCAAGGACTAAATACTATTTGCAATAGAAA
>NW_012156284.1:6290470-6290869 GCF_000956105.1 Propithecus coquereli
CAAAGGCAATCACAGCAACAACCAAAATAAATAAATGGGACCTGATGAAATTAAAAAGCTTCTGCACAGCCAAAGAAACTGTCACAAGACCAAACAGACAACCTACAGAAGGGGAGAAAATTTTTACATGATACAAATCCGATAATGGGCTGATAACCAGAATCTACTTAGAACTCGGCAAAATCAACAAGAAAAAATCAAACAAACCTATCAAAAAGTTGGCTAAGGACATGAACAGAAACTTTTTAAAATAAGACAGAATAATGGTCAAAAAACATATGAAAAAATGCTCGACATCTCTAATCATCAGGGAAATGCCAATTAAAACCACAATGAGATATCACTTATCTCCAGTGAGACTGTCCTTTATCAAAAAGTCCCAAAACAATAAATGTTGGC
>NW_012156284.1:6291680-6294501 GCF_000956105.1 Propithecus coquereli
ATACAAGCAGTAATCAAAAGTCTCCAATCAAAGAAAAGCCCAGGATCCAATGGCTTCACTGCTGAATTATACCAAGCATTCAAAGAAGAAATAACACCAATTCTATTCAAACTATTCCAAAAATTGAGGAGGAAGGAATACTCCCAAAATCGTTCTATGAGGCCTGTACCACCCTGATACCAAAACCAGACGAAGACATACCAAAAAACAAAGCTGTAGGCCAATATCTCTGATGAAAACCTGCAAAAATCCAAATTCAACAACACTTTCAAAAGATTTTTTCACCATGATCAAGTGTGATTCATCCCAGGGATGCAAGGATGTCATCATACAAAATTCAATCAATGTGATATATCATATCAACAGAATGAAGGCCAAAAACCATGTGATCATTTCAGCTGATGCTGAAAAAGTATTTTATAAAATTCAACACCCTTTCATGATAAAAACTCTTTGAAAAATGGCTATAGAGGGAACATAACTCAACATTACAAAAGCTATATACGACAATCCCACTGCACTCCTCATGCTGAATGGGGAAAAATATAAAAGCCTTTTCTCTGAGATCTGGAAAAAAACAAGGATTCCCACTTTCACAACTGTTATTTACCGTAGTACTGGAATTTCTAGCTAGAGCAATCAGACGAGAGAAAGAAATAAAGGGCATCCAAATTGAAAAGGGAGAAGCCAAATTATCCTTGTTTGCATAAGATATGACCATATGTCTAGAGAAACTTAAATACTCCACAAAAAAAATATTAGAACTTATAAAGAAATTCAGTAATGCTGCCGGATATAAAATATATATACAAAACTCAGCAGCATTTCTATATGCCAACAGAGAAAAATCTGAAAAAGAATCTGAGAAAGTAATCACATAAAATAAAATACTTAAGAATAAACTTAAAAAAAGAAGTGAAAGATCTCTACAATGAAAACTAAAACATTGATCAAAGAAATTGAAGAAGATGAAAAAAAAAAGGAAAGGTATTCCATGCTTATGGATTGGAAGAATTAATATTATTAAAATGTTGGTAGGACCCAAAACAATTGACAGAGTCATTGCAATCCTTTTCACAATACGAATGACATTCTTCACAGAAATATAAAAAATAATCCTAAAATTAATATGGAACCACAAAAGACCCAGAATACACAAAGCCATCCTGAGCACAAATAACAAAACTGAAGGCATCACATGAACTGACTTCAAATTATACTATAAAGCTGTAGTAACCAAAACATCATGGCACTGGCATAAAAACAGTCATACAGACCAATGAAACAGAACAGAGAGCCCAGAAATAATTCCACACATGTATAGTGAACTAATTTTCAACAAAGATGACAAGAACATACATTGGAGAAAGGACAGTCTCTTCAATAAATGGCGCTGGGAAAATTAGACATTCATATGCAAAAGAATAAAAGCAGTCCCCTATATTTCAACATATACAAAAATCAAATCAAAATGTATTAAATACTTAAATATAAGACATGAATCTATAAAACTACTAAAAGAAATTTTTTCAGATATGCTTCAGGACATTGGTCTCAGCAAGAATTTCTTGAGTAATGTCCCCAAAGCACAGGGAATTAAAGCAAAATTGGACAAGTGAGATCACATCAAGTTAAAAAGCTTCTGAACAGCAAAGTAAATAATCAACAAAGGGAAGAGACAACCTAAGGAATGGGAGAAAATATTTACAAATTACCCATTTGACAAGGGATTAATAACTAGAATTTATAAGCAGGTCAAACAACTAAACAGGAATAAAAATCAAATAATCTGATTAAAAATGGGATAAAAATCTGAATAGACATTTCTGAAAAGACATAAAAATGGCAAACAGGTATACGAAAAAATGCTCAACATCAATAGTTATCAGAGAAATGCAAATCAAAACTAAAATGAGATATCATTTCTCTCCAGTTAAATTGGTTTTTATCAAAAAGACAGGCAATAATGAATGCTGGCAAGGATGTCAACAAAGGGGAACCCACATATGTTCTAGGTGGAAGTATAAATTAGTGCAATCACTATGCAGAAAAGTATGGAATTTCTACAAAAATATAAAAAATATAACTATCATATGACCCAGAAATCCCACTGGTAGATATGTATCCAAAACAAAGGATATTAGTATATCAAAAAGACATGTGCACTCTCATGTTTATTGCAACATTATTTACTATAGCCAAGATTTGGAATCAACCTAAGTGTCCAACAATGAATGACTGGATAAAGAAAATATGGTGCATATGGACAATGAAATATTATTCAGCAATAAAACAAAACGAAATCCTGTCACTTTCAATAACATGAAGGGAACTGGAGAACATTATGTTAAGTAAAATAAGCTAGGCACAGAAAGACAAATCTCAGATGTTCTCACACATGTAGGAGCTAAATATTAAACAATCTTATGGAGACAGAAAGTGCAGTGATGTTCACTAGAGGCTGGGAAGGGTAGCAGGGAGAGGGGGATAAAGTGGGGATGGTTAATGGGTACAAAATATAGTTAGATAGACAGAATGAAAAATATTTGATAGCACAAAAAAGTGGGAATAGTCAACAGTAATTTATGGTATACTTTACAGTAACTGAAAGAGTGGAACTGGAATATTTTTAAGACAAAGAAATTATAAATGTTTGAGGTGATGGATACCCCAAATAGTCTGATTTGATTATTAGTAATTGTAGGCCTGTATCAAAACATCATTTGTACCATATAAATATATGCAACGGTTATGTACCCATAATAATTAAAAATAATTTTAAAAAGAACCTAGGAGTATATTTAACTAAGGAGGTAAAAGA
>NW_012156284.1:6298503-6300710 GCF_000956105.1 Propithecus coquereli
GACACTAAGTATGATATTAGCTGTAGCCTTGCCTTTATTATGTTGAACTACAGGCCATCATCCTTGATGGATGTAGACTTCTATATATAGACAGCAATAACCAACTTACAATAGATTGACTTAATATTTCTGAATTTTATGAGTTTATAGGGGTAATAAATACATTTTGACTTGGGGTATTTTCTTCTTGTGATGGGTTTATTGGGACATAACCCAATCACAAGTCAAGGAGCATCTGTGCCTAGTTTGTTCAGAGTTTTTGTAATGAGAGGATGCTTAATTTTATCAAACTTTTAGCATCTATTGAGATAATTTTTTACTTCATCTTGTTTATGTGGATGAATAAAAAATAATATTAAATGATTTGTGTGTGTTGATACATCCTTTCAACCCAGAGATAAATCCCATTAGATCATTGTCTAAGATTCCTTTAATGTATTGTTAAATTTCACTTTGATAGCATTTCATTGAGGATTTTTGCATCTATATTCATCAGGGATATTGGCCTATAGTTCTCTTTTCTTTTGGTGTCTTTGTCTGGCTTTGGTATCTGAGTAAAACTGGTCCCATAAATCTATTTCAGAAGTGTATACTTCCCTTTATTTTTTGAAATCACTTAAGAACGCTTGGTATTATTCTTTAAATATTTGATAGAATTCACCAGTGATACCATCTGGTCCTGAGATTTTCTTTGATGGAAGACATTTTTTTTTGCTGATTCAATCTCCTTATTTTTATTGAGCTATTCAGACATTATAATTTGTCATGATTTAGGCTCAGTAGGTTGTCTGTTTCTAGGAATTTATTCAATTCTTCTAGGTTATCCAGCTTGAGAGCGTTTAATTGTTCATTGTAAACTCATCTCTCTTTTTTAAATTTCTGTTGGATTACTTGTAATGTATCTCTTTTTTTCATTTCTGGTTTTATTTGAGTTTTTCATTCCTTAGTTTAGCTAAAGGTTTGCCAATTTTATTTATCTTTTAAAACTCAACTCTTAGTTTTGTTGATTTTTCTATTGTTTTTATATTCTCTATTTCCCCAATGAAGACATACAAATACCAACGAGTATATGAAAAGATGCTCAGTGTCATTAAACATGAGGGAAGTGCAAATCAAAATCACAAGGAGATATCACCTCACTCATATTAGGATGGCTATTATCAAATAAACAAAAGAAATGTTAGTGAGAATATGGAGGAATAAGAACCCTTGTATACTGTTGGAATGCACAGTGGTGCAGCAGTTACAGAAAGCAGGATAGTGGTTCTTCAGTAAATTAAAAATAGAACTGCCATATATAATACAGCAATCCCACTTCTAGGCATTCATCTAAATGCATATAAATGAGGATCTCAAAGAGATGTGAGACCCCAATGTTCATTGTTACATTATTCACAATAGCCAAGATGTGAAAAAAAAAAAACCTTAATGTCCGTCAATAGATGGATAGATAAAGAAAATATGTTATACATATATACTGCAATATTATACAGCCTTAAAAAGAGGAAAATCTGCAATGTGTGACAAAATGAACGTGACTTGAGGACATTGTGTTAAGTGAAATAAAATATTTACAGAAGGACAAGCACTGCATGATCTCAGGTATATGAGGTATCTAAGATAGTCAAGCCCATGAAATCAGAGAGCAAAATAGTGGATACCAGAGATTTTAAGGAAGGAGTAAATAGGAATTTTCTAATAAATGGGCATAAATTTTCAATTATTTAAAATCAATAAGTGGTAGAGATCTGCTGTACAACATTGTGCCAATAGTTAACAATATCATATTGTACATTAAAAATTTTAAGAGGGTAGATCTCATGTTAAGTGTTCCTATCACAATACAATAAAATTTAAAAACCCTAAAATTTTAAAAACAAATAAGAAAACCCTGCATCCCGAATGGGAAATGAAAATGGGCATGAGCTGATAGTTCATTGAAATAAACAAAAATAAATGCAATTATATTAAATTTAATCTTTATCATAATTAAAGAAATACAAAGAAAACAATATCTTTTTTATTCACTAGATTGGCAAATGTCAAAAGAGGAACATGGTAGGCAATACTGTACATTACCCCAATCATTATTTAACATTGTATTAAATATCTTAACTAATGCAATTAGGCAAATATGTGTGTGTGGGTGTATACAAGTTTGAAAGGAAGAAAAGAAAATGGCATCTTTTGTTTTTTGTCTTTTTTTT
>NW_012156284.1:6300760-6302524 GCF_000956105.1 Propithecus coquereli
GTGGAAAGCCTCAAGAACAGGGTAATCAAACAGAAGAAAGAATCTCAGAGATTGCAGACAACTCATTCCAATTAAATAAGACAGTCAAAGAAATCGAGCAGAAAATTAAGAGAAAAGAAATAAGCCTACAAGAAATGTCTTATTATGTGAAAAAACCGAACCTCAGGGTGATAAGGGTTCCGGAAGGTGAAGAAGAAAACATTCAAGGACTGGATAAGCTATTTGAAGAATTAATAGAGGAGAATTTTCAAGGCCTTGCTAAAAATCTAGATATACAGGTACAAGAAGCTCAACGGAACTCAGGGAGATTCAACGCAAATAGAAAGACACCACATCGCGCAGTCATCAGATTGACCAAAGTAGCCACTAAAGAGGCCCTTCTATGAACTTTAAGGTGAAAGAAACAAGTAACATACAAAGGAAAGCCCAGCAGAATAACTCCAGATTTCTAAACTGAAACCTCACAAGGAAGAAGAGACTGGGTCCCCATCCTCAATCTTCTGAAACAGAATATTGCCCAGCCTGGAATCTTATACCCTACAAAACTAAGTTTCATGTATGAAGGAGAAATAAAGACATTCTCCGATAGGCAAAGACTGAGGGAATTCACCAAGACAAGACCAGCTCTCCAAGAAGTACTCAAAACAGAATTACACAAGGATCAGCACGATAAACACTCTCGAATGAAAAAGGACTCAAATGTTAAAGATCAAAGGCTAGATTCCACAATGCCTCAAGACAGAAAACAAAACAACAAAATTCGACCCAACAGAATCAAAATTAATTCACCCACTTATCGGTTCTCTCAATAAATGTGAATGCTTTGAACTCCCCTCTCAAGAGACATAGACTGGCCAAACAGATAAAAAAATACAAGCCAAGCATCTGCTGTCTCCAGGAAATGCATCTAACCTGCAAGGATGCATTTCATCTCAAAGTAACGGGGTGGAAAACAATATTTCAAGCAAATGGAAGCCAAAAGAAGGCTGGTATGGCAGTTTTGATCTCAGACAACTTGGTTTTCAAATCAAGAAAAGTAATGAAAGATAAATGGGGTCACTATATAATGGTGAAGGGTACAGTTCAACAAGAAGACATAACAATTCTAAATATGTATGCACCCAACTTAGGTGCACCCAGATTCATAAAGCAAACTGTACTAGATCTAAACAAATTGATAGACAGCAACGCCGTAACAGTCGGAGAGCTCAACACACCAGTGGCAGCGCAGGACAGATCCTTCAAGGAGAAAGTTAACAAAGAAATAATGGACTTAAACAGACTCTAGAGCAAATGGGCTTGACTGACATTTACAGGACATTCTACCCAGAATCCACTGCATACACATTCTTCTCATCAGCTAATGGGACATTCTCTAAGAATGACCGTATTCTAGGACACAAAGCATGTCTCAAAAAATTTAAAAAAAATAGAAATCATACCATGCATCTTCTCAGATCGCAGTGGAATAAAAACAGAAATCAACCCCAAATGGAAACTCTCATCTCTACACAAAGTCATGGAAATTAAACAATTTTCTGCTGATCGATTCCTTCATAAATGAGGAAGTAAAGATGGAAATTAAAAGATTCCTTGAACTAAATGACAAAGGTGACACAAGTTATGAAAATCAGTGGGACACAGGCAAAGCAGTCCTGAGAGGAAACTTTATTTCCATAAATTCCTATATCCAGAAGTCAAAAAGATCACAAATAGACAACCTAATGAATCGACTCAAAGAACTGGAAAAAGAAGAACAGACCA
>NW_012156284.1:6302574-6305700 GCF_000956105.1 Propithecus coquereli
CTCGCTCTTGCTCAGGCTGGTTTCAAACTCTTGAGCTCAAACAATCCGCCCACCTCAGCCTCCCAGAGAGCTAGGATTACAGGCGTGAGCCACCGCGCCTGGCCTATCCTTTGTTAATGATGTGATTAGCCACCTGCAAATCTGAAACAATCATTCTATACAATTAAATTTATAAGAGTCCTGAAAGATAAATAAAATAGATGAGGAAACAGGCATTGGGACTCTGAATTTTGTTTTCTGGAGGTAGTGTAAATTAATTGACCTTCTGTCAAATGCAATTTCCTTGTCTTTCCTCATACATGCGTGTGAGGAATGAGGAATTCCTCACATATGCATATATATGAGGAAAATACGTATTAAATATATATATATATATATTAACATGTACTTTGTAGTGATGTCTATTCTAGTCAAAAACAGAAACAACCTCAACATCCATCATGAGGAAAGCAGTGAAAATAGTGAAATATACTTTGTTATCTTACTATGATGTGTGGTACATTGAATAATGTCTCCCACAATATCCACTCTGTAATCCCAAAACCCTAAGGATATTTTACATTATATAGTAAAAGGGTCTTTGAAGATGAAATCAAATTAAGGATTTTGAAATTGAAAGACTACCCTGTATTATTCATGTGGGTCCAATATGATCATCAGTGTTATTCTATGGAAAAATACGGGAACAGATACTGCTACAGAAGAGAAGTCAATGTAATGGTGGAAATAGAGATTGGAGTGATGAGAGGGAGGGGCCACAGATCAAGGAATAAAAGCAGTCACTAGAAGCTGTAAAAAAACCAAAGAGATTCTCCCTTAGAGTTTCCAGAAAGAACCAGCCGTGCCAAAACGTTGAATTTATCGCAGTGAAACTGATTTTATACTTCTGAAACCCCAGTACTGTAAGAAAATAAATGTGAGTTGTTATAAGCCACAAAGTTTGTGGTAATTTTTATAACAATATGAAACTAATACATACTGGAATACTATATAGCCATTTACAAGTTGGGGCAGATATATATCTGTTGATGTGATTTAGCTCCAAAATATACTCGGTAAAAAGTAAAACAAAACAAAACAAAACAAAACAAACAGAAAACAGAGAGAAAAACATGGAGTGGCGGATATGATATGCTAGCATTTTTGTAGGAATGGATGTATTTTTATACATGCAAAAAACACGTATATACGTATAAATTATCTCGGGAAGAAATGCACAAAAAATGTAAATAAATAATAGTTTCCCCAAGGGCATTGAACTGGGGGGACCAAGGTCAGTAGTTGCAGATTTACTTTTCCTTTTGTACTCTTTTGAACTGTTTGATTTGTTTTTGTCATATTCATATGTTATTATTTTCACAAATAAAGAACTCGGCTTATGATCTTAAAAGATTAAAGATTACAAAAATGCTGTTAAGTTTTTGATTGTGGTATTATTGAATGTATAGACTGATGTGTGTGGGAGTTGACATCTTGAAAACATTGCCTTTTGCTACAGGAATTTATTATGCCTCTCCACTTATTATATCAGTCATCTTTTAATTCCTTCAGCAAAAATTTCAGATTTCCTTAATCTCTAAGTCTTACACAATTCCTTTTTCTTATATCATTAGTTATTTACAGTTTTATTAATATTTTAAATGGACTATAATGTTGAAATAAAACTGTATTTCTTTCTAATTCTTTCATTCTTATTTATTTTGCTGCAGTTGTTGTTACCTAGGAATTTTAGTATGATATGAAAAAGAAGCAGGGAGTGTGAGAATTTTTGTCTTATTCTGACATTAATGATAGCCACTTTGCATATCCTTGTGGTAGATTTTTGGTAGATGTATTTTATAAATTTCAGGAATATCTGTATTGCTAAGACCTTTTATTAAAAGCATTTTATTTTACTAAATGCTGTTCTCTGCTTTCATTTATTTTATTTATTGATTTTAGAATATTACAGGGATATACATAATTTTATTACATATATTGTCTTTGCACTACCTGAGTCACAGCTACAAGTGTGCCTAGACCCCAGACAGCATGCACCACACCCATTAGGTGTAAATTTACCCATCCCCTCTTCCCTCCTCCCACCTGCCTGACACCTGATGAATGTTACTTCCATATGTGCACGTAAGTGTTGATCAATTAGTACCAATTAATGGTGAGTACATGTGGTCCTTGTTTTTCCATTCATGTGATACTTCACTTAGAAGAAAGTGCTCTAGCTCCATCCAGGATAATATAACAGTTGGTTCACCATTTTTTGTGGCTGAGTAGTACTCCATGGTATAAATATATCACATTATAAATCCGCTCATGTATTGATGGGCACTTGGGTTGTTTCCACATCCTTGCAATTGTGAATTATGCTGCTATAAACATTCAAGTACAGATGTCTTTATTATAGAAGATCTTTCACTATAGCATCAAAGAAAATAAAATACTTAGGAATATATTTAATTAAGGAGGTGAGAAATCTGTATAGGGAGAACTATGAAACACTGAGAAAAAGAAATTTCAGAGGATGTAAACAAATGGAAAAGCATACCATGCTCATTGATTGGCAGAATCAATATTGTTAAAATGTCTATGCCACCCAAAGTGATCTACAGATTCAATGCAATCCTTATTAAAATATCAAAATCATTCTTCGTAGATTGAGACAAAATGATTCTATAGCCAAAGCTACCTTAAGCAAAATGTTTTTTGCTCTCATTTATATGGTTGTGTATTTTTTTTTAATCTCTCAGAGGTAAATTAATGAATTTATTTTATGTTACAGTATCTTTCACTCCTGACAAAAAAAAAGCTACTTGGTTATGTCATAGCATCTTTTCATTCCTAAAAAGGAAAACTACTTTGTTATATTTTACATACTACTAAATTTAGTTTGCTAATATTTTTTTTTCCTTTTTCTTTTATTTCAGCATATTATGGGGGTACAGATGTTTAGGTTACATATGTTGCCCTTGGTCCCCCCCCCCAAGTCCGTGTTTCAAATATGTCCATTCTTCGGGTGGTGCACATTGCACTCCTTGTGTACACAAATACCCGTCCCCTCCTCCTTCCCCCCCTCCCCCTGCCCCTCTCCCCTCTGCTCAACATCCAATAGATGTTATTCTTATATGTGCA
>NW_012156284.1:6305750-6307641 GCF_000956105.1 Propithecus coquereli
TGGGGGGGAACCAAAGGCAACATACGTAACCTAAACATGTGTACCCCCATAATATGGTGAAATAAAAGAAAAAGAAGAAAAAAAAAAAAGAAAAGAGAGGGAAAGGGCAGAGGATGAAGAGTCCTGAGCCCAGACTCTCCCCTGGGCTCTGTCTTCTATGTTCCTTCATTTCTCATTACATGACTTTTATTCAGTTTCCCAATAAACCCTTCCTCTGCTGTAGCAGTGTTCACTGTAAAAAAAACAAAAAAAACAAACAAAAAAAAATTTTATTTCAGAATATTACAGGAATACAAAAAAAAAAAATCTATTAATAAATTTCTGCTATTTTCAATAGATAAAACGAGGAAAATCACATACCTTCACTGTTGCTTAAATGCTTTGGGGAAACATTCAAAAACTTTTAGATACATTTTTGAAAATTGGAAAAATGGAGTAAATGAGTACATTCTAAATAAAATTTTTCCCCTATCAAGCACAAAGGCAAGAGGCTGCTTAATTGAGAAACACAGAGCAAAATTATGGAGTAAGATTTTCCAGTGCTAGTCCCTTTCAAGAAACATCAGTTTGAACAACTCCCCACACGTGCAAATATATTCCCAGGAGCTAAGGAAAGCAGGTGAGAGATTTCAGCACTTGATTTTTATTTAAGCACAGAAATAAGAAAAGAGGCCTTGAGAAGGGTAGGAAGGACAGTTTCACATTATTTGTGTCATCCCTTGCCCAAGCCCTAGCAGTACAAGCTGAGAGAGAGATAAGCTTCTAGTTGAGTGAAAGAGAATGAAGTAACACCTGAATTTGCCTAGGACAATAGCACCAAGCCCGCTCCAGCACCACAGAGGCCCCTGTGGACCAAGGCTCTAGGCCTGTCCCACCACCAGGCATGCCCCAGCAGACCCTGGCTCAACACCTGCCTCAATGCTAGGCCAGGCTCGCACACCAGGCTGGCCCCTGTGGCCCCAGGTTTTAGGTCTTCCCCCGTGACCCCAACTCTAGGCCATCACTTGTGTCCCAAAAGCTGGGCTGGCCTAGTGGCCCCAGCAGCCCCAAGACTCGATTAAATGCAGAAGTAAAGGAAGACTATCCACAATTAATTTAGATATTTCATTTTGCTGTTAATATAGTAGCCAATGCAATGAGGCTAAGCCAGGAAATGGAGGTGTAAGAATCCAAAAGAAGAAAGCAAAATATTATCTGTTTATAATATGGTATACATAAAATACTCAAGATGATCAATGGAAATCTATTAGAAACTTTCAATTTTAAAATAACAGAGTAAAAAGAATTGTTTTCTCATTGTATTTTAGGAAACCTTACCCTACAAAGCAATAAAAAGAACAATTAAAAAGTAATATAAACTTCACCCTCAATAAAATTTGGAGATATCTATAACCTCAAAGCATAAGGGAATAGGCTTTGAAATGGAGTAAAAGTTAAACAGATAGGAGGAGACGCTGACGTAAAATTCTCATGACTCATCTCAGGTAGAGCACAACTCTAAGTGGCCAACACTGAAGGAAAGAGCAACAATCAGTTGATTACAGGAATAAGTAACAAATAACAAGGCTAACAGTGGAAGCTTCTCTGAACCCAGGTTGACAAGAAATTTGAGAAGCAGAGAGAGTGGGCCCGAATAAAGAAACAAACAGTCAAGACTGTTGGTAATGGTAATGCAGGGGGCAGAAGAGAAACTTCACATGGGTGGTTCTACAGTGTTGATACAGTGTCTACTGGGGAGAAGAAAAGACCGAAGAACTAACTCTGAGTCAGAACTCTTAATCACAGGAGAATTCTTACTTGCTAGCCTGTAACATAGTCTTGGCCCCTCCTTCACATCAACTTTCTTCAAATAGCAAGTCTAGAAATAATTCACACAAAGATAAATAAATAT
>NW_012156284.1:6307715-6307934 GCF_000956105.1 Propithecus coquereli
GACGTAAACAGGTGGAAAACCCTACCATGCTTGTGGATTGGCAGAATCAACATTGTTAAAATGACTATATTACCCAAAGTGATCTACAGATTCAATGTAATTCCTATTAAAATACCAGCATCATTATTCACAGATGTAGAAAAATTAATTATATGCTTCGTATGGAACCAGAGAAGACCCCGTATAGCAAAAACAATTCTAGGTAATAAAAACAAAATG
>NW_012156284.1:6308057-6317489 GCF_000956105.1 Propithecus coquereli
CTGTTATTCTCTTTCTCCTTTCTAAAGGAACAAGTAGCCCATTAATTTTTGGTCATTTTAGTTTGTTTTATAATATATGCATTTGTAAGCACATTTTTTCCATTAAGTACTATTTTGGTAGCACACCATGAATTTTGATATGTAATGTTTTCCTTCTCTTTCAGCTCTTAATGTTTTCTAATTTCCATCATGCCTTTTATTTGATCCATATGTGGTTTGTTATTCCTAAAGTTTTAATTTTTTATTATACATCTAAACATCCATTATAGATTCCTCATTTTATTATACTGTACTTAGAGTCTGTGATCTGTGTATTTTGGATTCTTTAATATTCATTGAACATGCCTTTGGGACATAGTAGACAATACATTTTTGTTAGTTTCAAATGTTCTTTAAAAATATACTCTGTATATGTTGCTTAAAGCAAATTTGCTGATTCTGTGATTCAAGTAGTAAGTACCCCTAGCAATTTATCTCCTTGATTTTCAGTTTTTGAAAGAAGTGAGTTAAGTTCTCCCTCGTTCACTGGATATTTCTTAGTTTTCATGGAGCTGCCATAGGGGCAGTCAATCCATATCTCATTTCTTTGTGAATTGATTTAGACAGTGGAAGGCTAATTGTATGAGGTATCATTGTACCAGATATTTCATAAGTGCTATATTGTAGGGTGAATCATGCCAGTCAATTTATATGTTGAAGTACTAACCTCTAGAACTTTAGAATGTGACTATTTTTGAATATAGTACCTTTAAAAATGTGACTAAGCTAAAATGAGGCTGTTAGTGTGGAACCTAATCCAATATGACTGGTGCCCTTATAAGAGAGGAGCTTAGGACACACAGAAAGATGCAAGGAGCACATTCACACAGTGGAAAGACCATGTGAAAACATACCAAGAACGTAGCCATTTGCAAGCCAAGGGGAGAGGCCTCCATAGGCCCCAAACCTGCTGAAACCTTGATCATGATCTTCTAGCCTTCAAAAATGTGAGAAAATAATTTTCTGGTGTTTAAGACACCCAGTATGTGGTATTTTATCGTGGAAGCCATAGCAAACTAATACATGCTGAAAAAAGGAAGGGAAGGTGTGGGTAGCAAATCCTAATTAAAATCTATGTCTAGATATGAAAATAAACAGCATTGGTTGCTGGGGCTGGCATATTGGTTTATTGATGTTGGTAAACACTGTGTCTGCTTAGGTGAGGAAAATCCCATGTTTTTAAGATTATACTTAACCCATAAATGTACCTAGAAGTGTTACTTTTCCTGTGAGATCACTGAAATAGATGAAGAAAACACATGAAATATTAACAAATATTCTTTGTCTGCTATGTACCAAAATAATTCTCAATATTTTCTTGTTGTTTATTTTTCCTATAAAGAAAAATGTCTATGATAAGATTCCACATTGATATAAAGTAACAGACATTGCTCTTGATGGATGATCAGGGATGTGGAAGGAACAAACTTAGTGAATTAAAGAAAAGGAAAACTGGGGAAGAGCTATGTAGATGAACATCAAGTAATATTGCTAGAGCCTGAAATATTGTTTTCTAATATGAATGTTCTACTGACTAGATTGCTCTAATTTCTGTTCACTGGGATTTCCATTCTCTATTGTCCTTTAGGATCATTTCAGAGTTGGGCTATAACATCCTAGAGTTCAATTTTGAATAATGCAGAATATTCCACAAAAATATCTGAGAACCATGTTCAAATGATTATTTTTCATTCTCAGTGAATTGGTCATATAAAATTCCTCATAATACCACGGATGTTAGTTGAGGGAGAGGCATAATTGTAGTATAAGCACATTAGGAATGTGAAAAATACAGTCATGAAAGTTATTTGTGCCTTTAGAGTCTACGATTTCCAGTTGACAAAAAACACTGCTTGGCATGCTCGACTTTGTATTTTTGTCACAGATAAACTCAATTCATGATGGGCATTTGTATCTCCTGGCTACTTACTATTTCATGTTCTGGTTTCCAATACTTACCAGTAGTTGCTAAGATCTCATAAATTGCTTCTCAAAAGTTGTTTTTAAGAGGTGGTATGGCTTTGCTCCAAAACTTTAATAATTTTCAATACGTCATGGTTTTAGCATAGGCCCCATGGAGCATTCCAATATATTAGTGAAATTCTAATCATACATGGATCTGTCACATCCATATCCATATATAAGGACAACTGCAAGCAACTGGAGAGCCTTCTCTTTTCTGACCCCCTGAAAATGTGGCAGCATGAAAATGTGTTACCGCCATAGCATAAAAAGATGCATGAATTGTTATACCTTTTTCTTAAAAACATAACATCTTTCTCCTTAATCATGAAAGAGGTGTTCTGACTTGCCTTCAGATTATGGGTTCCGGGGAAATTTGCTGTATTTTCTTGAGATTTATTTTTTTACATGTTTGCATATTATTCCAAGGCATTCACAGAAACCACTAATTTCTGATTCCCTGGTCCTCTCAGCAATATATTATTAATGTAACAGACCAACACAGATATCCTGTAGGATGGTGAGGCAGTTAAGTTTCCTTTGTACTAGGCAAGAGAAAAGTTAACATAAATTTGAGGGAAAATGGTGAAGGTGTACTGATACACCTAGATAAAATACAATTGTTGCTGGTGTTCTCTGATTAACATAAAAAAGAAAAATGCTTCCACCAGATTAAAATCTTCATATCAAGCACCACTAGCCCTACTGATTTATTCCAGTAAGACCTCACCTTGAACTTCAGCGACAAAGCCTCTATTTGTTTAAGTTTACCAACATCCAGTAACATTCTCCACGACCTATTGGACTACTTATTCGCCAAATAGCATAATTAAACAGGTCTATTATAAGGATCAGTAGGCTTAAATCTTTAGAGTCATTCATGGTGGCACATTATTCTATGGTACCCCAGGGAAATAAACTGTTTTATAGGTATTGGGAGTCCTCAGGTGGCTCAATAGTCAGGGAGTCAAAACAGAATTGTGAAAGTTGTTGAGGGGATATATCTCAAAATATAACCCAAACTGGAAAAAAAAAAACTACAGTATGAGTTTGTTGATGTATGATCAAATATGTCCATATTCAACTGAGAATTCCACTTGTCATTTGACCTCATATGTTCCCAATCTGACTAATAAATTAAAATTGCATGGTATGTTATGAGGAGGTAGTGTTAGCTCACTGCTCATGTATAATCCCCCCAAGATATTTATGCAGAATCTTTATGGCATCATATCAATCAAACTAAATGAACAAGAAGCAGCTAGCATATCAGAAATCTTGATTTTATTACATTCTCTAGAGAGTGTGAGATTTATTCATGAACTTTAAGGACACAGACACATTAATAAAAATCATTTATCCAGTGGTCAGGGGCATTTCAGTATATATCATCTGTTGTGGGCTGAATTGTATACACCCAAAATTTGTATCTTGAAGTTCTAACCTCTAGCACTTCAAAAATGTGACTGTATTTGGAGAAGGGGCCTTTAAAACAGGTGATTAAGTTTAAATGAGGCCTTTAAGGTATGCTCTAATCCAGTCTGACAGTTGCTCTTATAAGAGGAAATTTGGACACACTGAGAGACACCAAGGACACACTCACACAGAGGAAAGACTATATGAGTAAATAGTGAGCAGGTGGCCACCGAAAGCCAAGGAGAAAGGCCTCAGAAAAACAAACAAGAAAATACACACCCCCACAAACACCTTGATCTTGATAAGGTTTTAATAATGTGAGAAAATAAATTTCTGTTATTTAAGCCACCCAGCCTATAGTATTTTTTATGGTAGCCCCAGCAAACTACTGAACACGCTTGAAGCTCTGACTCGGGTGAGGCAAAGGCAATACATGTAACCTAAACATCTGTACCCAGTAATATGCTGAAATAAAATAAAATAAAGGAGAGATTGTTGCAACTTACACCTTCCACTAAGGAAGTACAATGCCTGATAGGTGTCTTTGGGTTCTCTCAGCAATGTATTCAGCACCTGGGAAAACTGCTCCACCCAAATGCAAGGTGAGGTTAAAGACAGTCAGTTTTGCATAGGGCCCAGAGTAGGAAAAGGCTCTACATCAGTCCAGGCTGTGATGCAAGCACACATATCACTTGGGGGCATATGATCTGGCAAGCCATATTGTGTGGGAGATATTAGTGGTGGCAAAAAACAATGCCAAGTGGAAATTGTTGAAAGACTCACAAGAAGAATCACAACACAGGCCCCAGGGATTCTGGAACAAAGACACTCCACAAGCCCTTGAAATTTGAGGGATTATGGATACTTTATCCAGCAGCATGGGATTCCATACAATTTTGTATCCCATCAAAGAATTAACTTTATAACAAAGGAGCAGGACTGGTCGCTCCCAAAAGCTGCTGGCCTCATAGAGAGCACTGGAACAACTTCTTAATGATATGATTTAAATGCCAATTCAAAGGTGATACTTCGCAAGGATAGGGTGCCATCACCCACAACACAGTTTATACCTTGAATTAAAAGACATCTATATAATGCAGGGTCTCTATAAAAAGAACAGGTGGGTCTGGGAACCAAGGAAGTCTTATCATTGATTCAGTGAGTCACTTGTAAAATATTCTTATTCCCACAACTCTGGAATTTGTAGGTTTAGAGGTCCTCAGTTTCAAATAGGCAACATTTCTGCCAGGGGACCCAGCAAAGTTAACATCGAATTATAAACTGTTTCCTATGCCTCGGCACTCCAGGTTCCTTGTGGAAAAGGATCAGCAGGCAATAAGACGAGTCGCCACTCTGCCAGGGATAAATAGCATTGATCATGAAGAGGACATATGGCTACTGATATACCACGGGGACAGGGAGGAATATGTGTGATCCACAGTAAATCCTTGAGGGTACCTCTTTGTACTCTCTTTTCCCGCTGTGTTAATAAATGAAGAGATCCAGATCTGAGAAGGGTGTGGTAAGAAGGGTCTCAGACCCTTCATACATCGTGATTTTTCTCATGTCACCAAACAAGTCATCAATACCAAAAGAGTTTCTATTTCAGTGAGAGAAACCTAGAATGGAGAGTGGAAGAGAAAAACAGTACAAGCTGTGTCCCTGAAACGAGATGGAGCAGTGGGAGTTGTGGTTCATTCCACCAAATTTCCAGTTCTAAACTTCCTCCAGGAAGAGAGGCCCATAAGAATCCTGGGGAAGCTGCTCCTGGAACTTATATGAAGTGAATCTAAGTAGCACAAGGGGTGGACTATAATGAAAATATAGATGCAGCTCCCAGATCCTCCTTTAAGGAAGGACTCGTTGACCCAGCAACTGTGAGTACCAGCAAACATCAGCTGTCAACCACTTCAAGGTTTCTTTTGCTGCAGAGACCTGTATTGCCTAAAGCTATACTGCTTCCCAGTGTAGACCACATTCAATAACTGATTGATGCAGAAGTATGATGTTCTGGTCATCTTGGCACAACTTAGGACAATCTGAATGACTATTCTAGCTTCATAACTCCTCATGCGATTGGCTGGGGCTGGGCTTGCATCACAGCTTGAATTCTCCCTCTGCACAATCCTGCTTCCTTCCTCTCTTTTCCATAGGTGTTGATCCAAAAGTCACTCTGACAAAAATCCTGCAGGTTAAGTTCCATTTCAAAGACAGCTTCCTGGAGAACCCAACCTGCAATATTTGCCTAACAATAGCCAGGGGTAAGACATTTAAGTACATAAGGTTTTGCTTACAAGGAAGAAAATGGGAAAATACATTCCTTAGTAAATTAAGTATACTTCTGAGAATTTCTGAGCCCTTTGGGGTTATCTTCATTCTCTGTATCCAACAAAATATTACCATTAGAATTATTAGGATCTTACTCTTTCCAAATCACTGTGATAACTTTTTCACTTAATTGTCCCAGCAGTAATAATAATTCAAACTCTGCATCAATCTTTGAGTTTGGTTTTCAGCTTTAATATTAAAAAAAAGAAGTCTATCAAAGGGGTCAGATAACAGTCCTGAGATTTATTACTTGCCCTGATGGAATAATTTTGGATTTGATCTTTAGCTGATTATGTCAGAAAAATCATTTTAGGCCATCTCATTAAATTTGTTTCTAGCAGCAGTTCCCTGGCCTTCAAGAGCTTCACCTTCAGTGGACTTATTGACCTGGGATACCTCAAGCATACTTCAGGAGGTTCTCCCACACTCCATGACACAGTTTGCTAGTTTACCATTCTGGAATTTAAATGGACATCGTCCTGACTTTCATGTTATCTTAGCTCAATTAACTATTTCAGATGTATTTTCTTGAGGTCTGTTTCCTGGAGGTATGATATTAAGTTATCAACATTAATTCTGGCTGATTAAAGGAGAACAAAAGGAATTAATTGGAAATCAGGAGTAGCTCAAATACTTGGAAAAGCAGTGGAACAAACAAGCCTCAGGAAAGACAAAATCTAGAACAGCTCTTGGGATATCAGTAACAAAAATTCATAAACTATGTTGAGATATTTCCTAAGAATCTCCCCTCTAGGTTGTGAACCAGTGGGTCTGGGATGTGACTTAGGGACTCATAGTTTTTACAAGGAACTGTTTAGAATATTGCCCAAAGAAACCTAGCTTCAACTACCTTCTGTCCATTTGTATCTTCACTAAAGTTTAAAATTTCCGGGGAGAGTGATGGGTCATGTGATTTCTGATGTCAGATTGTGTTGGACTGCCTATTCAACAGCCTACCAGGGGAATGTTGGCTATGAAGCAAAAAAAAAAAAAAAAAAAAAATTACAAAAAACTGTTAATTACAGGTGTTTGTACACATGACTAAATATGTGGAGTTTCATTCACTCTCGTTTTGTTATAATGTCTATTATATTGTGCTTGTAAGGAGTTGCCTGCATTGTTTCTATATTACAGAATTTAATGAAAACTATCTTATGGCCCAGTACAGCATTCATATTTATAATTTGTATACAAGTGCTGAAAAATGCAAATATATAAAACTATACATTTTCATCATGTTATATGAATAATAAATATTTACACTTTTTTGTATATTATTTCTATGAGAGGTATTTTACTTTCTTCCCCTCATTATATATTGTCATAGTTTCCCTAAATTTATAACATATATGCCTTTACTCATTTTAAATTTAACGATAACAATAAATAACAATTGTTGTTGCTTCATTGGATTTTAAATTCTGCAAATTTAACTATCCCTCTGGGTCTCAGTTAATATATTTGACCTTAAGCTATATTCAGTCTTGAATTATTGCCATACCTGCTTTCTTTTGATTTTATTTTAATATTTGCTTTCTATGTTTTTTTCTTTTATTTGATGATTTATGATGTAATACTTGAAATACACAGAATAATATATGTAAAATATATATGTTTACCAGAGCATAAAAATAAAATGAGAGTCTATGACCCCACTGCCTTCTATCACCAGACTAAATAACTTTTATAATTCACTCTATGTTGTTTTTAAAGTTTGATCACATAAACATCCATTAACAATTGTTAGTTTCCCTTGTGGGAAAATGATGTCATTTTATACGTACGCTCTGAGTCTTTTTTTTTGTTTCCAATAAATATTAATTTTTAAGTCCCATTCATATTCGTACATATAGCTGTAGTTAAAGCAATTTTACTGCTGAATTATATTTTATTGTAAGAATCTACCATTTGTCAGTCCATTCTCTTATTAATGGAAATTCGAGTTTCCAAATTTTTCTATTGTAAACAATGCTGTTATGAACATTATTTTACATATCTCCTAAGGCACATGTTGTAAAGTGTGGTCTCTGGATCAAAAAAATCAGCATCACTTGGGGACTTGTTAAAAATGCAGATTATTAGGTCCCACCTCAGATTTGCTGAATCAGAGACTCTGGGGATGGCAGTAATCTCTGTATAATTTTAATGCATACTAAAGTTTGAGAATTGTTGGTCTAGGGTGGAGATCTATCTAACCACCTACCTATCTATCTATCATTTCCCAAGGGAAGGAATTGATAGATGGCTGGTCAAAGGTGTTTGACACATTCATCTTAACAATGTAAGACTAAAGATAAGACTAAATTATGTCCCAGGCTGACTTTATCTTTGTGGCCTCCTACAAGCACAAAATATGTACTCATGTGGTGCTCCATCCCTTCTTCAATATTTGGTGTTATCAGATTTTTTTACTTTTTGCCCATTTAATAGGTGGTAAAATAACATAGAAGCATAACCATTGTTTCCTTTCCCCTGATGATTATTAAGGGTTATTTACATGTAGTCTTTGACTTTTTCAATGAAACATTTTTCATGGTTTTTTGTTATTTTTTTATGTTGGCTTATCTTTTTATAATCATTTTACATAAGTTCTCATATATTTTTGAACATTAAATCCTTGTCATTTGTATTTGATAAAAATATGTTTTCACAGTCTGTGGCTAGCATTCTCTTTCTTTTTATGAGGTTTATTTGACTATTAGAACTTCTCAATTTTAGCAGTCACATTTAGAATATTCTATTTTGTGTTTAGGGATTGTATCTTAAGTACTATTATACTTTCATATGCTTAGGTCAAAAAGATGCTTTATTACATTTTGCAATAAACTATAAAAACAGAAAATATTGCAACTTTGCAGTAGTGAAAATAGATAAAACTATATATCTGTGTATAGGTTAATGATTGAACAAACTATGTTATATATAAAAAATATTAGAAAAATAGTTTCTATAGTACCTTTATAAAACAAAAACGAAACAGAAAACAAGAAGACCATACCTATATTATCATAGGTAAGAAAGTAAGACATGAGCAGAGTACGAAATGGGCCACATAAACAAATGGGATGCTGAGTAAAACAACACACTGTAAAAATAACAAGATAAGGGTAACTGCCAAGTGTCATAGAATGTTAACATAGGTAGGAAAGTGAGACATAAGTAAAGAAAATACGAAAACTGACAAAGTAAACAAATGGGATATTGAGTAAGAGAACATATTGTAATGATAACAAGATAAGAGTAACCCCAAGTATCACAAGAAACATAGCAGAAACAACACAGGGCACATTATACCACATTACAGTTTGCCCCCCTTACCCAGTGGGCTTTGGGTACTGTGACATATCCACACCCAATTATATAAGGTGAAAAACTCCCCTTGTCCGATGACTGGAAGGAGATCATATTCCTACTGATCAAGAAAAAAAGAGGTTAATACAAGAGGTATTAGTTTACTATTTTTTATGGCTGAATAGCACTCCATGGTAATACCTCTTATATTAACCTGGATGGAACTGGAGACCATTCTTTTAAGTGAAGTATCACAAGAATGGAAAAACAAACACCCATGTACTCAACATTTAATTGGAACTAATCGTTCAACACTTATGTACATATATGGAAATAATATTCATTGGAAATCAAGCAGGTGTGAGGGGGTGGAGGGGATGGGTAAATTCACACCTA
>NW_012156284.1:6317569-6319828 GCF_000956105.1 Propithecus coquereli
CAACATACGTAACCTAAACATCTGTACCCCTATAATATGGTGAAATTATAATAAAAAAATAAAACGTATTGTTTTCTCTGTTGTCAATCTGGGACAGGCAGAAAGATCTAGTTGAAACTCTTGCTCCATGTGCACAAAAAAGAAAAAAAAAAAGAAATTCTTGCTCTGTTACTTACTAGCTGTGTGATTTTGTACAAGTTAACCTCAGAAAGGTTCAACTCCTTTTACTATAAAAGAAATATTGTAAAATGTACTTTATGGAGATTAAAATGAAAACAAACACATGCAGGAAAAGAAAAAGAAAAGAAAACCTCTTTTTTTCCTCCAGGGCACACAATGGGACTATATACCCCAGTGTTCTTTGCAGTTTCATGTTGTCAGGCAACTGAATACTACCCAATGCAATGTGGAAAAAATTGATGTATGCCTCTTTCAAGCCTGTTCCCTTAAACACATTTGCATCATTCCCCATGTTTATTCTATACATCAGTTTGCTGGATGTATGTGGAAAATCCAGCAGGGCATTCCCAGGCCTTAAGGAATAATGGAGCCACATGGTAGGAAAATTTTTGGTTCCTGAATGATGCTGACCAGGAACTCAGAATTAGACTTTTTATGAAAATAAACTTATACTGTATAAGCCACTGAAAAAGAAAAAGAAAAAGAGAGGAAGAGGCAACATCATGAAGGACTAGAGGCTGGACAGGAGAAAAAGGGGTGACACAGAGACCCCCAGAGCCACTGTCTGCTGGGACATGTGCCCACTTCTACCTCTTTTGGAGTATACTATCACTTGTTGATTAAACTTTTCACTTGCTTACACAAATTGCTGTGTACTTCACTTTAATTCTTTGAGCCTGAGGAGACATGAACGAAGGTTTTCTATCAACAACCGGTATCACTTGTGTTTATACATTTTTATATGCTTTTATGACTATAAAGAAAACTATGAACATTGGTTACAACAGGTGTATGGGATTAGAACATTTAGTGATAGAATTATCTATTTATACATTCTTATATTATTTAACTTGTTCTAATAAACATAAAGAGTTATGTTTTATGACTACATTAATGATGTATACTGATTACTTAAAAACCCATAATTACCAAAAAATGTAATTCAGGAGAAAAATTTTCCTGAAACATTTTACCACCCTGAGAAAACAAGCAGCAACATTGTGATGGTGAGCATTCTGTTAGGTACATAAATGTGAACATAATTTTACCTAAATAGAAAAAGGCTGATTTTTATCTAAACTAGACAGTGAAAAAAGGGATCTTTTAACTGGGCGGGTAGTCCTTGATATATATTGAGGGGAGAATTAATTTCACCTCCAATTTGTGAATATTTATAATAATTCTTTCTTACTTGAGCTTATTATTACATTCACTCTATAATCTCCAAAATAATGTAAAATTGCATTAGTCTCAGCAGGGATTACTGTCATGCTTTCTATGTTAATAGAATTAAATTTTTTATTTCACCTTTTATGATGACAGCACTTTATTCTTTTTTTTTTTTAAATTTCAGCATATTATGGGGGTACAGATGTTTAGGTTACGTATGTTGCCCTTGCACCCCCCTCCCCGACTAAGTCCGATTTCAAATATGTCCATCCTTCAGGTGGTGAGCATTGCACTCTTTGTGTATGCAAATACCCATTCCAGCCTCCCTGCTCCCCACTCCCTCCTCCCCGCTTCCCCCTGCACAACATCCAATAGATGTTATTCTTACATGTGCATTTATGTGTTGATCAGTTAATACCAATTTGATGGTGAGTACATGTGGTGCTAGTCTTTCCATTCTTGGGATACCTCACTTAATAGAATGCGTCCCAGCTCTATCTAGGAGTATACAAGAGGTGCTATATCACCATTGTTTCTTAAAGCTGAATAGTACTCCATGGTATACATATACCACATTTTATTAATCCACTCATGTATTGATGGACACTTGGGTTGTTTCCACATCTTTGCAACTGTGAATTGTGCCGCTATAAACATACGGGTGCAGGTGTCTTTCTTATACAATATCACTTGGTCTTTTGGGTAGATGCCCATTAATGGCATTGCTGGATCGAATGGTACTTCTACTTGTATCTCTTTAAGATATCTCCATATTGCTTCCCACAGAGGTTGCATTAGTTTGCAATCCCACCAACAGTGCATGAGTGTTCCTATCTCTCCGCATCCACGCCAACATTTATGGTTTTGGGATTTTTGATAAAGGACAGTCTCACTGGAGATAAGTGATGT
>NW_012156284.1:6322808-6326014 GCF_000956105.1 Propithecus coquereli
ATTTTGTTGCTTGTTTTCTGTCTTGAGCCATTGTGGAATCTAGCCTTTGATCTGTAACTTTTGAGTGGTTTCACATTCGAGAGTGTTTATTGTGCTGATCCTCCTGTAATTCTGTTTTGAGTACTTCTTGGAGAGCTGGTCTTGTCTTGGTGAATTCCCTCAGTCTTTGCTTATCGGAGAATGTCATTATTTCTCCTTCATATATGAAACTTAGTTTTGCAGCGTACGAGATTCTAGGCTGGGCATTATTCTGTTTCAGAAGATTGAGAATGGGGCCCCAGTCTCTTCTTGTTTGTAGGGTCTCCGTTGAGAAATCTGGAGTTATTCTGTTGGGCTTTCCTTTGTATGTTACCTGTTTCTTTCACCTTACAGCTCATAGAAGGGCCTCTCTAGTGGCTATTTTTGTCAATCTGATGACTGAATGACGTGGTGTCTTCCTATTTGCATTGAATCTCCCTGGGGTCCGTTGAGCTTCTTGTACATGTACATCTAGATTTTTAGCAAGGCCTGGAAAATTCTCCTCTATTAATTCTTCAAAGAGCTTATCCAGCCCTTGAGTGTTTTCTTATTCACCTTCCGGAACCCCTATCACCCCCAGGTTCCGTTTTTTCACCTAATCCAACATTTCTTGTAGGCTTATTTCTTATCTCTTAATTTTCTGCTCGACTTCTGTGACAGGCTTATTTAATTGGAAGGTGTTGTCTTCAATCTCTGAGATTCTTTCTTCTGTTTGATGTACCCTGTTCTTGAGGCTTTCCACGGTGTTTTGTAGTTCCCTGTATAAGTCCTTCATTTCCAGGACATTGGTTTGATTTTTCTTTAATATTTCAATTTCTTTAGTGAATTTTTCTTCCAAGTCCTGGATTTTTTTTGTGGTTTCTTTGTGTTGGTTATCCATTTTTTCTTGGATATCATTCAGTTTTCTTGCAGTCCGTGTTTGAAATTCGTGTTCTGTGATTTTAGTGTTCTGAGTTTGGTTAATGTCCATTGCTGTGGAGCTGTTGTTCCTCTTTGGGGGGTGTGCTTTCCATTTGAGTCTTCATACTTCCAGAGTTCTTTCGCTGGTTCCTTCCCATCTAGGTCAGTTGTTCCTTCTTGCCATTAAATTTTCGTTTGGATAATGGCACGCCCTGTTTAGTCTCTGAGCCAGTAGGTAATCTAGGTGGGTTAGATTCCACCACAGCCTTTATGCTGAATCAGTAGATGCAGTAAAAGGGTGTTTAGGATGACCTCCCTGTCTGTAGGTGGGACTTGCAGGGAGGAGCGATCTGTGGTGCTGTTTTTGGGTCCGGTCACTAGCTCTTATTCCTCTAGAGAAGCCCTCTTGTGCCTCCGGTGGTGGGTGGGCCCTGGGATTTCTAGGTGTGTCCTTATTCTCCCCCTCAGTGGTTGGATAAAGTCTGGGTGGGGCTGGGTTTGGCAAGCCTGCCCTCAGGCTCCACAACTGCTGCTATCAGGTTCAACGCTCTACTCTTTGTTTCTGTGCAAGGCTGTTGGGAGGGGATGAAATGGCTCCACTCAGCTTAACGTCTGGGCTTGGGGGCTGCGGCTGTCCAAGTCCTGCACTCTGGAGCAGGTCTCGCTCCCCTCCAATCTCCCCCTCTCCGTGTCCTCTCCCAGGACTCTGCCAGCAAGCGGGACCTCAGGCCGTTGGATCTCCCCTGGCTGTGACGTGGGCTGGGAAGTTCCCTACCCAGGATCGTAGCCTGAGCTGGGTGCACAGCCGGCTTTTAGGTGGAGGGTTGCCATTCAGGCATGCTGATCTGCCCCTGAAGGCACACACTCCTCAGTAGGCTCTTTCACATATCTCTCCTCCGTGCCCCAGGGCAGTGTGATCGTGACCTGGGTGTACGGGATCTGGTCTACAGGCCTTACCCCTGGACCCTGGAGATCAATCCCTGACCCTGCCAGGGGGAGAGTTGCTGGTCATAAATCACCTACAGGATGCCCAAGCTGGATCAATTTCACTCCACCTCGGGATTTGCCCCACTTTCCTGGAGTCCCCAGGCAAGTAGCACCAGTTAGGGCTCACCGGTACGGAACTCACAGTCTGAGTACCCCTCAGTCTGCTGTAGGGCCCAAAAAGGAAAGGTCCCATTCCTTGGAGATGCCTCCGTGTGATGGTTAAATTGTCTTTCTGGGCTCACACGGGTAGGGAGGGGGAAGGTGAGAATAGAGCACTACGGCGTCCGCCGGTAGGCTCGGGTCTGCGCCCGGGGAGGTGCCCCGAGGGGGTGGGAGCCTGGCGCTGAGTTCGCAAGAGGCCACAGCTCACTGGCGGCAGCTGGTGTCTCTGGGCTGGTGTCGGCTGGTCTCTCCAGCTGCTCAGGAGCTCACCAGCAATCTGTGTTGCAAGGAAAGGGGAAGTTAACTGCTCCACCTACCCTTGTCGCTGGTCTCCAAGCCTCTCCGGACCTTTCTCCTTCCAGTTCTCCTCTGCAATGTCTTCCCGTGGAGTCTCCTGTAGTTTCAGGCACCCTTCCTGCTGACCCTCACCCGATCTATGTTTCTCTGCTCGCTTATTATTTTTTCTCTTTCTTCTAAAATTCGTCTTTTTTGCAGAGACCTTCCGACTACCGGCTTGTCTCATCCACCATCTTGGCTTCTCCAGCAATTTATTCTTGACTAGTATTTATTGTTTCAAGAGATTTATCTTAATTCCCTTCACAATAACAACAAAGAAAATGAAGTATCTAGGAATATATATAACTAAGGAGGTAAAAGACCTCTACAGGGAGAGCTATGAAACATTGAGGAAGGAAATAGCCGAGGACGTAAACAGTTGGAAAACCATACCGTGCTTGTGGGTCGGCAGAATCAACATCGTTAAGATGTCTATACTACCCAAAGTGATCTACAGAGTCAATGCAATCCCTGTTAAAATACCAACATCCTTCTTCATGGATGTAGAAAAATTGATTTTATGCTTTGTATGGAACCAGAGAAGACCCCGCATAGCAAAAACCATACTAGGCAATAAAAACAAAATGGGAGGTAGTAACTTACCAGAATTCAAACTTTATTATAAGGCTGTGGTAATCAAAACAGCTTGGTACTGGCACAAAAATAGGGCTATCGACCAGTGGAACAGAACTGAGAACACAGATATAAAACCGTCCTCATATAGCCACCTAATCTTTGACAAAGCAGACAAAAACATACACTGGGGAAAAGAATCCTTATTCAATAAATGGTGCTGGGAAAAC
>NW_012156284.1:6326064-6327993 GCF_000956105.1 Propithecus coquereli
TCCCATTCGTATGCCTTTAATGCCCCTCTCTTGCCTGATTGCTGTGGCCAGGACTTCCAGAACTATGTTGAATAGAAGTCGAGATAGTGGGTGACCTTGTCTGGTTCCAGTTCTAAGTGGGAATGCTTTCAATTTTTCCCCATTCAGTATGCTGTTGGCTGTGGGTTTGTCATAAATGGCTTGTAGCATTTTTAGGTAAGCCCCATCTATGCCTATTTTGTTAAGCGTTCTTATCATAAAAGGTTGTTGAATTTTGTCACATGCTTTTTATGCATCTATTGAGAGCATCATATGGTTTTTGTTTTTGCTTCTGTTTATGTGGTGAATTACGTTTATAGATTTGTGTATATTGAACCATCCCTGCATCTCTGGAATAAAGCCCACTTGGTCATGATGGATTATTTTCTTAATAAGCACCTGGATTCGGTTCGCTAGAATTTTGTTGAGAATTTTTGGATCTATATTCATAAGAGATATTGGTCTGTAGTTTTCATTTTTTGTTGCGTCCTTTCCTGGTTTTGGTATCAGGGTTATGTTGGCTTCATAAAATGTCTTAGGGAGGCATCCATCTTTCTCCATACTGTGGAATAATTTCTGCAGGATAGGCAACAGTTCTTCTTTGAAGATGTGCTAAAATTCTGGTGTGAAACCATGTGGTCCGGGGACTTTTCTTTTTTGGAATGTTTTTTATTGCTGTTTCAATTTCAGTTCTTGACATTGGTCTGTTCTGAAATTTTACTTCTTCCTGATTGAGCCTAGGGAGGCTATGTGTTTCTAAAAATTTGTCCATTTCCTCCACATTTTCCAGTTTGTGTGCATAAATGTTTTTGTGATATTCATAAATTATATCTTGAATCTGCACAACATCAGTTTTAACTTCTCCTTTTTTGTTCCTGATGGAGCTTATTAGGAATTTTTGTTTTTTATTTTTCGTTAGTTTAGCCAAAGGTGGGTGAATTTTGTTTATTTGTTCAAAGAACCAACTTTTTGTTTTATTAATCTTCCGTATAGTTTCCCTGTTGTCAATTTAATTTAGTTCTGATTTGATCTTACTAATTTCCCTTCCTCTGCTGGGTTTGGGGTTGGTCTGTTCTTCTTTTTCCAGTTCTTTGAGTCGATTCATTAGGTTGTCTATTTGTGATCTTTTTAACTTTGGATATAGGCATTTATGGAAATAAACTTTCCTCTCACGACTGCGTTGGCTGTGTCCCACAGATATTGATAACTTGTGTCACCTTTGTCTTTTACTTCAAAGAATCTTTTAATTTCCATCTTTACTTCCTCATTCATGAAGGAATCGTTCAGCAGAAAGTTGTTTAATTTCCATGACTTTGTGTAGAAAATGAGAGTTTCTATTGGGGTTGATTTCTGTTTTTATTCCACGGTGACATGAGAAGATGCATAGTATGATTTCTATTTCTTTAAATTTCTTGAGACATGCTTTGTGTCCTAGAATATGGTCAATCTTAGAGAATGTCCCATGAGCTGATGAGAAGAAAGTGTATTCAGTGTTTTTTGGGTAGAATGTCCTGTAAATGTCAGTCGAGCCCATTTGTTCTAGAGTTCTGTTTTAGTCCATTGTTTCTTTGTTAACTTTCTGCTTGGAGGATCTGTCCTGTGCTGTCAGTGGGGTGTTGAAGACTCCGACTATTATGGTGTTGCTGTCTAACAATTTGCTTAGATCAAGTAGAGTTTACTTTATGAATCTGGGTGCACCTAAGTTGGGTGCATACATATTTACAATTGTTATGTCTTCCTGTTGAACTGTACCCTTCACCATTATATAGTGACCCCCTTTGTCTTTCATTACTTTTGTTGATTTAAAAACCAAGTTGCTGAGATCAAAACTGCCACACCAGCCTTCTTTTGGCTTTCATTTGCTTGAAATATTGTTTCCACCCCTTTACTTTGAGTCTAAATGCATCCTTG
>NW_012156284.1:6340411-6344117 GCF_000956105.1 Propithecus coquereli
CAATACATGAGTGGATTAATAAAATGTGGTATATGTATACCATGGAGTACTATGCAGCTTTAAGAAACAATGGTGATATAGCACCTCTTGTATACTCCTGGATAAAGCTGGAACGCATTCTATTAAGTGAGGTGTCCGAAGAATGGAAAGAGAAGCACTACATGTACTCACCATCAAATTGGTATTAACTGATCAACACATAAATGCACATATAAGAATAACATCTATTGGATGTTGGGCAGGGTGAGCGGGGAGGTGAGAGGGGGAGGGGAGGAAGAGGAGGGGATGGGTATTTGCATACACAAAGAGTGCAATGCCCACCACCCGAAGGATGGACATATTTGAAACTCAGACTTAGCGGGGAAGGGGGGGGGCAAGGGCAACATACGTAACCTAAACATCTGTACCCCCATAATATTCCGAAATGAAAAAAAGAAAAAAAAAAGAGGTTTATCTATACTTTTATTTATCCCTTTTATTAGAATATATGATGAATTTTATCTCATATTTTATAATGACTAATGTTATCAATCTAATTATGTTATTTCTTGGTTGTATCAGTCAGGTTCTCCAGAGAAACAAAACCAATAGGAAAATAAATATATATGTATGCATGGATTTATTGGAAGTAATTGGCTCACATGATTTTGGATGCTGAGAAGTACCAAGATCTGCAGTTGGCCACCTGGAGACCAAGGGCAACCAATGGTTTAGTACCAGTAGAAGTCCAAAGGCCTGATCACTGAGCACCAGGATTACTAATGGTGTAAGTTCCCATCCAAAAGCCAGCAGGCCCAAGATCCAAGAACAAATGATTCAGTTCAAGTTTTAAGACTGGAAAAAAAGACCAATGTTCCCACTCAAGTAAGTCAGATAGGACCAACCGCTTGACTGTGGGATGGTCAGGCTTTTTGTTCTATTCAGTCATTTAATCCATTAGATGAGGGCGACTCCCATGATTGAGGTCACTCTGCTTCACTAAGCCTACTGATTCAAATGTAAATCTAATCCCAAAATTTGCTGACAGAGACACCCAGAATAATGTTTGAACAAATATCTGTGCATCGTGTGGCCCCTTAGAGTTGGTATATAAAATTAATCATACGAATCCATCCCTTGTCAACTTGGCATACATATATATCTCCTTAAACCATAATTAATCTTCAAGCAAAAACAATAGTAAAGTCATAATTCCTCCTTACATGATACAACTCTCCTCCATACAACCAAAAATGTACAAACTTTTCCCCAGAAAAGTAGAAAAAGTTCTTGAGTGATGATTACTGTTCTTCTTGATGTGTGACAATTTAAATACTATGATGTCAAATTCACAGTACTTTAATATTATGATATATAATCAATAGATCCTATGTTACACAATAATGTAATATGAAAAGTAAGAAAACAAAGATTGCACACACATATTCAAAGCAAAGTAAGAAGAAATACTCTTGATAATTATATTCCTCATTTCTGTAACTGGTAATATGATCATAGCTGGCATTTATAATTACTTTCTTCTACTACCCACTCTGTGTTTGTTTCATCTTCAGCAAGCACCTTGGCTGGTTGTGCTTGTTTACCTAGTGGGATAAGTGAAAACCTCACTCCTGAAGGGTCTGGGCCATTCATAATTCTGCCTGAATTGAGTTCTTACGGTTTTCCATTGAATTCGAGCAAAGACTAAGATGCTCTAAGGGATCTGCTGTATTGCAGACATACTCTATCTTACCTCTATTTTGGAGTAATAGTCCAATTTATCATAGGTAGTCAGGATCAATTACTCCAGGCAGCAGAGTAACTCCTTTCTCTGCCTGTTGGTTCAAAGGTATGAGGAACCCAATGTGGCTAGGTGGCAGTCTTAACTTCTAGTTCAATGGAATTATTGTGTCTCCCGGTGGAAGTATGTCTCCTTTTGGAACCAAGATCTCTAGGCCAGCAGAGCATATGGTCATAGGAACAAGAAGCAAAAAATTATCTAGTGATTCACTAGTGGTAATAGTGAATGATAACATTCACATTTTTACACCTTGATTTCTGGACCCATGAATCTAGGCTATCAGAGAAACAGCAACATACAGTGGATGCTCATTCAAAGTATATCCAGCCTTTTGGAGAACCTTTTTGCAGCCTTGAAAAGTAATGCCACCTAAATGGCATTGTAATTGCATCTTTAAAAGTCCATTCCATCATGCTATCAAGCCAGATGCTTCAAGATAGCAGAGGACATGATAAGACCAGTGAATTCCACCAGCATGGGCCCATCACACACTTCATGTGTTGTGAAGTAAGTTACTTGATAAGAGGAAGTGCTGTGTGGAATATCAAAGGTGGATAGGCATTCTGTGAGTTCATAGATGGTGGTTTTTGCAGAAGTATGGCGTATAGGGAAGGCAAATCCACAGCCAGATTGTCCGTTCCAGTAAGAACAAAATGCTGTTTCTTTCATTATGGAAGTGATCCAATATAATCAACCTGCCATGAGGTAGCTGGCTGATCACCATGAGGAATTGTGTCATACTGGGGACTCAGTGTTGGTCTCTGCTGCTGGAATATTGGACACTAATCATAGTTATAGCTAGGTTGACCTTGGTGAGTGGAAGTCCCTATTGCTGAATCTGTGTATAGCCTCCATTCTTCCACCATGGCCGCTTTTTACATGAGCTCATTGGATGATGACAGGGGTGGCTGAGGAAAGAGATTGGTATCCATACAATGGGTCATCCTAACGATTTGATTATTAAAATCCTCCTCTGTTGAGGTCACCATTTGGTGAGTATTGACATGGGACACAAATATCTTCAGTTTTGCCCACTCATAGAGGTCTATTAACATCTCTTCCCCAAATTTCTTTGTCACCAATTTCCCAATCATGATCCTTCCAAGTCCCTGATCATCCAGCCAAACCATTGGCCACAGACTATGCAATATCATGTAATCAAACATTTGACCATTTCTCCTTCCAAGCAAAGGGAATTTCCCAGGTGCACAACTCAAAGTTTTACCTATTATAAGGATTTCCCTTCACCAATGTGCTTCAGGAATGTCTCTAAAATGGAATATAGTGCTGCAGCTGTCACCTTTATGGTGGTACCTACATATCTTGCAGAACCACCTACAAAAAAGGCCAAAGTATTCTCTTCCCTTGTCAAATGATTGTAGGAAACTCCCTATGATGCCACAGGTGCAGACGAACAGAGAAAAGGCAATTTAGCAGAAGGATCCATGGACTTTTGAGCCACTTCTTTATAAAACGTACTTGTGCCTTCAGGGCCTGTTTGAGCCCTGTAATATATATACCATTTGCATTTAATGATGGAGTGCTACTTTTTTTTTTTTTTTTTTTGAGACAGAGTCTCACTCTGTTGCCTGGGCTAGAGTGAGTGCCGTGGCGTCAGCCTAGCTATGGAGTGCTACTTTTCACATCCAACTTTATGGCTTGTTGGGTCACGTAATAACCAGGTTGTGATCAGCAGCTCAGGCTGCATGCATATATTTATATATACATATATTTATAACATGTACACACATACACACACATGTATAAATACTTGCATTCCTGGACTAATGCTATTAAGTAACAGTATACTTTATTGAAATAGTAAAAATTATGAATGCACTAGAATCAGTAAAAAGACAGTTGTTAAAATATATCAATGCAGCATATGTATAGGCGTGTGTATACATACATATATGTATGTGTGGA
>NW_012156284.1:6345088-6348327 GCF_000956105.1 Propithecus coquereli
AAAAGGGATAAGAAACATATTTAGATTTTAGAATATTTTATATTGTAATTAATCTTGTCTTTTTCTTTAATAAAAAAGATGATAATTTTCCTGTTAATATAGTTTTAGCTAGAGCACATATATAGAAAGTTGTACAACTCGATCCCTTCAAGGTATTTTATAAATTCAGTACAGAGTTTTTCTTAAGGAAAAGTGCCTTTCCCTCCATAGTAGATCTCACTCCACAGGTTAGGAAACCAATGTGTGGATTTTGCCAGATGCTGACAGAACTACTTCAAACTCCTGGACTGAAATGATTCTCCTGCCTCAGTCTCCCAAGTATCTAGGACTACAGACACACATGACCATGTCCGGCTAATTTTTCTATTTTTTGTAGAGATGGTGTCTTGCTATTGCTCAGGCTGGTCTTGAACTTCTGGCCTCAAGAAATTCTCCTGCCTCAACCTCTCAAAATGCTGCCACTGTGCCCAGCCCCAGTGAGTGATTTTTCATCCCTCACTCACTCCCACCCTCCCACCATTATTACAATGTCGAAAAAAAATAGATGTTGGTGTGATTACAGTGAATAATGGTCATTCTGACTGAACTAAGATGGTATCTAATTATGGTTTTAATTTGCATTTCTCTAATGATTAGTGATGTTGAGCATTTTTTCATGTTTGTTGTCTGTCTGTATATCTTCTTTTGAAAAACGTCTGTCCATGTGTTTTGCCCATTTTTTGTGGGGCTATTTGTTTTTTTCCTTGTTGAGTTGTTTGAGTTCCTTGAGGATTCTGGATGTTAGCCCTTTGTTGGACACATAGTTTGCAAGTATTTTCTCCTATTCTGTAGGTTGTCTATTTATTATGTTGATTATTTATTTTGCTGTGCAGAAGATTTTTATTTAGTTAAGTCCTATTTTTATATTTTTGGTTTTGCTGCATTTGCTTGTGGGGTCCTAGTCATAAATTCTCTACCTAGGCCAATGTCGAGAAGAGTTTTTCCTATGTTTTCTTGTAGAATTATTATGGTTTCAGGTGCTACATTTAAATCTTAATCCTGCTTGAATTAATTGTTGTGAAAGATAAGGATCCAATTTTATTCTTCCACATATGGTTATCCAATTTTCCCAGCACCATTTATTAAATAGCATGTCTTTTCCCAAGTGCATGTTTTTGTCTGCTTTCTCTAAGATCATTTGTTTGTAGGTACATGGCTTTATTCCTGGGTTCTCTATTCGTTTCATTGATTTATGTGTCTGTTTTTATACCTTTACCATCCTGTTTTGGTTACTATAGCCTTATACTATAATTTAAAATCAGGTAATATGATGCCTCCAGGTTTATTTTTCTTTTTGGCTTAAAATTTCTTTGGCTATCTGGACTCTTGTTAGGTTTTATATGAATTTTAGGATTTTTTTTTTCTAATTCTGTGAAATATGACATTGATATTTTGATAGGACTTGCATTCAATCTGTAGATTGCTTTGGGAAATTTGTTGATTTTAATGATATCAATTTTTCTAATCTATTAGTATGGGATGTTTTTTTCTATTTGTTTGTGTCACTTAGATGAAATTTTAATCTAGAATACTTAAAGAGACATCTAAAGTTGTTGAGCCAAATGATTTTTAGTGAATTGGCACATAGACAAAATGTCACTATCCCTCCTGCTAACTTCATAAAGATTAATTTAAAGTGTCTCCTCTTTTGGGGAGATTTTTCTAATACAAATATGTTGAGTTTATGTGCCTTCTTTGTGCATGCTACAACTTCCCTTATTACACTTCATAATATGTTTTTCTATGAATGTGTTAGTCTCTATCCCCTATCTCAGTGTGCTCTTGACTTCAGCTGCATGTTGGAATTGAATGGGGAACCATTAAAAAATGATACCTAAGTCCCACCACAAAAGATTGCAATTTAATTTGTCTGAGGTGTAACTTAGACTTCATAGCATTAAATATTTTATGGGGTGACACAAATTTGCAGTCAGAGCTTGAGAAACTTTGTTTTAAATAGAACACTGGTTCTCATAGCTGGAAGCTAATATGAATCACTTGAGGGAACTTTTGAAAAATACTGATTCTTGGATTCTGCCTCAGTCCAATTAAACCAGAATCTCTGTGGGTTGGACACAAGCATTGTTATTGTTTCTTTTTCTTTGCTCTTTTTCCTTTTTATCTCAGGTTATTTTCATGTTTATTTAGGATTGAGAATCATCTATCGCTTAGGAAATTGCTAAAAATATGCAGTTCTGAGGCCCATCCATGACCTACTAAATCAGGATCTCCAGAGTCTTATCCAGTAATTTATGTTCAAACAAGCCCTGCAGGTGATACATACATAACTCTAAAATATGAGAACAACTGATAGAGTCAGTTATACTTAACCTTGGCAACAAATTGGGGTCAGCTATGATGTTTTAAGAATACTGATACCTGGGTCCATCTTCCTCAAATTGACTAATTGAATTGTTTGGTTGTATGTTCTTGACATTGGGTTTTTGAAAGCTCCCCAAATGACTTTAATGTGTAGCTAAGACTGAGAACTACTTCTCTAGTACACGAGCCACTTGAGAGCAGAAGACTATGACAAAATCAGCTTTATAGGTTCTGAATATGGCACAAGATTTGACACTTACTGAATGTGGAGGAAACTTGAACATGGAAAGGAGGGAAAAGAAAACATGACAAAACATGCTAAAAAAGGGTTAGGTTATTTGGATTTCTCCATAAGCAATTCAGGTTAACTACATAGTCTTCAATAGTCACCCAGAGATTCTGACTTTCTGACTTTCTTTTTATTAACTGAGATTTTATTCATTTTCCTTTCCAAAAATAAAAAAAAAGTATCTGTGCTAGAAAGACTATATTTGGATAATATCTACTATGCTACTCTTTATGAATAATCAGTTAAAGTAGAAAATATATTCAAATGCTCAACTACCTTTTAGTTTTAAAAATATATCAGCCATATAATAACTGGAAACCATTCAGCACCAATGATCTGTTAGAAAAATAAGGAACTTGAAAAACACTCCAGGAACAGATCAGTCATAATGATATTTAATTATTTATGAAAACAGCTGCATTTCTTTTTTTAAATCTGTTTTCCAGCAAGATCCTCAAATTTCAAATTGTTTTAAACCAAAAGCAAGAAATAAATATTTCATTATCCTTAAGAATACAAAAAGCTTAATAATCAACCAAGTTTAGGATCTCTTTAATATTTTGTAATAGAAATTTGATTAATATGAGCA
>NW_012156284.1:6348468-6354877 GCF_000956105.1 Propithecus coquereli
ATCAAATTGGTACTAACTGATCAACACTAAGGTGCTCACTCATAAAATAGTCAAAATTTTATCAACATTGTGTAAGCATCCTAAATAATTAGAATTTTTGTTAGTTTTATTTATTTATTTTTTTTTAATTTGACCTACACTCGGGCTTGATTTCTATAGATCACTCAAGATCCTGGACCTTACCACTATGACCTGCTCTTAACTGACGATAATACTTTCTGACCAGAAGAAATTACTATACTTGTCTTCCAAGCATGATATCCTTAGTAAATAGTAAGATGCATGGAGACAACAGCTCATACAAGAATTTACAAAAAATGGTTGCTGGTTTTGGTTAGTATAATAATTAATTCTGTGTTATAATTTTAATAACAAAGATCCAGATCATAACCATTATCAGAAGGAGTACAGGATGTTGGAATTTGAATCAATTGTCTTCTTTGTAGTGATAAAATCAAAGCTCATCTCACATTGCCTGAATCCTTATTTCAAGTGAGCTTTAGTATAATTAGTTAATATGCTTGGGCACAGAACTAGAATAGGTAAAACCTTTGGCAAAATATGGAGGAAGTGGACAGATTCTTGGAAACTCACAACCTCCCTAAGCTCAATCAGGAGGAAATAGAACTCCTGAACAGACCTATATCAAGAAATTGGAACAGCAATAAAAAACTTCAAAAAAATGCCCCAGGCCAGAATTTTACCAAATCTACAAAGAAGAACTCATACCTATACTGCAGAAATTATTCCACAACATTGAGAAAGATGGTATCCTCCCAAAATCATTCTACAAAGCCAATATCACCTTGATACAAAAGCCAGGAAAGGACACAACAAAAAAAGAAAACTAGAGACCAATATTCCTAATGAATATAGATGCAAAAATCCTCAACAAAATCTTAGCAAATCGAATCCAACAGCACATCAAAAAATAATAATTCATCATGACCAGGTGGGCTTTATCCAAGAGATGTAAGGCTGGTTCAATATATACAAATCTATAAAGGCAATTCGCCAAATAAATAAAAGCAAGAACAAAGACCATATGATTCCCTCACTAAGACATAGAAAAAGCATTTGACAAAATGCAGCACACTTTATGATAAAAACTCTTAATACAATAGAAATAGATGAGGCATTCCTTAAAATTATGAAGGCTACATATGATAAACCCACAGCCAACATCATACTGAATGGGGAAAAATTGAAAGCATTCCCGCTTAGAACAGGAATCAGACAAGGTTTTCCACTATCTCCTCTTCTATTCAACATAATGCTGGAAGTCCATGTCAGAGCACTGAACAAGAGAGGGGAATTAAGGGTGTCCGAATGGGGTCAGAAGACGACAAGCTCTCACGCGTTTTTGACGATATGCTATTATATCTAGAAAATCTCAAGGATTCAACCAACAGACCCATGGAATTCATAAATGAATTCAGTAAAGTGTCAGGATACAAAATTAATGCACACAAATCAATGTCATTGATATATGCCAATAACAGTCAAACTGAAAATCAAATCAAAGGCAAAACACCTTTCACAATAGCATCAAAGAAAATTAAATATTTAGGAATATATTTAATGAAGGAGGTGAGTGAGAGACATATATAGGGAAAATTATGAAACACTGAGAAAAGAAACTGTAGAAGATATACACAGACGGAAATCCCTACCATGCTCATGGATTGGAGGAATCAAAATTGTTAAAATGTCCATACTACCTAAAGTGATCTACAGAATTAATGTAATCCATATCAAAACACCACAGTCGTTCTTTACAGATTTAGAAAAAATAATTCTACTCTTTGTCTGGATCCAGAGAAGACCTCGTATAGACAAAGCAATCTTAAGCAAAAAGAAAAAATTGGGAGGCATCAGTCTGCCAGACTTCAAACTTTACTAAAATGCTATATTAACCAAAACACCATTGTACTGTCACAAGAACACAGATAAAGACCTTTGGAACAGGACAGAGATCCCAGATATAACACCATCCTCATATTGTCATCTAATCTTTGACAAAGCAGACAAAAATATACATTGGGGAAAAGGAACTCTATTCAATAAGTATTGCTGAACAAACTGGATATCCACATGCAGAAAATTAAAACTGGATCCCCATTTCTCACTTATCACAAAAATCGACTCATTATGGATAACAGATTTAAACCTAAATCATGAAACCTTAAAAATTTCGGAAAAAAAAAAGTGTTGGGAAGACTCTTTTAGACGTCAACCTATGCAAACAATTTGTGAAGAAACCCCCAAAGCAATCACGGCATCAACAAAAATGACCAAATGGGATCTGATCAAATTAAAATACTTCTTCACAGCCAAGGAAACTATCATAAGAGTGAATAGACAACCTAAAGAATGGGAGAAAATATTTGCTTTCTATATATCCAATAAAGGGCTGATAACAAGAATCTATATAGAACTTAAGAAAATCAGTATGAACCTATCAAAGGACCCCATCAATAAATGGGCAAAGGACATGAACAGAAACTTTTCTAAAGAAGACTGAATAATGGCCAGCAAACATACAAAAAAGTTCTCAATATCTCTAATCATTAGGGAAAGGGAAATTAAAACCACGATGAGATATTACCTGACTCCAATGAGAATGGCTTTTATCAAAAATTCCCAAAACAACAAATGCTGTCATGGATGTAGAGAGATTGGAACACTCTTACACTGCTGGTTCTACTGAAAATTACTACAAGCCCTGTGAGAAGTTATTTGGCGATACCTAAAAGAGCTAACAATAGAAATACCTTTTCATCCAGCAATGCCACTACTAGGCATCTATCCAAAGGAAAAAAAAAGACATTCTATAATAAAGACATCTGCACTTGAATGTTTATAGCAGCACAATTCACAATTGCAAAGACGTGGAAACAACCCAAGTGCCCATCAATATATGAGTGGATTAATAAAATGTGGTATAAGTATACCATGGAATACTACTCAACCAGAAAAAAACAATGGTGAACTAACACTTCTTGTATTATCCTGGGCAGAGATTGAGGCCCTCCTTCAAAATGAGGTATCACAAGGATGGAAAAACATGCACCACATGTACTCACCATCAAATTGGTACTAACTGATCAACACTAAGGTGTTCACATGGTAGTAATACTCATTGTGTGCCAGTCAGGTTGGGGTGGTGGTGGGGTAAACCCAAAATTAATGGAAACAGAGCACACTGTATGGGGGAAGGAAACATTTGTAGCTCTGGCTTGGTCGAGTCAAATGCATTACATGTAACCAAAATATTTGTACTACCATAATATCCTGAATTAAAAAAAATAAAAAAGTGTATTTTATATATTCTGGATAATAAGCTTACAAAATATAATTTGAAAATATTTTTCACCTTTCTGTGGATTGTCTTTTCACTTTTCTTATTTCCTTTAAAGCGCAAAATTTTTTAACAATTACTAAATTGAACGTATCATTTTTTTTTCTTTTTTTGTGCTTTTGATATCATATCTAATAAATCATTGTCCAATCCATGGTCAGAAAAATTTATGCCTATGTTAACTTCTAAGAGTTTTAAAGTAGTGGCTGTTACATTTTGGTCTTTTACCCAGTTTGGGTTAACTTTTAAATGTGATATGTGTTAGACGTCCAAAATAATTATTTTGCATGTACATACTCAGTTATTTCAGTGCCATGTGTTGAAAAGATGTTTCCTTCTTGAACATAAATAACTCCAAGAATTTCTCTTTTGATGCTGTTGTGTAAATCCTCTAAGGTTTCTTCATTTATTTTTATTGTTTTTTTTTTTATTTTCCTCCTTTGTCTCTATACTTTTTTTATTTTTCAACTACTTTATTTTATTACTTTGATTTTTAAATTATATATTATATCTTATTTTTATTTTTATTTCAGGATAGTATGAGGGTACAAACATTTTGGTTACATTTTATGTCTTTGCCTCACCCAAGTGAGGATTAGAGGCATGCCCTTCCTCTCTACAATGCTCACCACGTCCATTAGTTGTGAGTTTACCCCCTGACCCCCTAATCCTTGGAGAATATTACTACTGTGTGAGCACCATAGTGTTGATCGGTCAGTGTCAATTTGATGGTGATTACATGTGGAGCCTATTATTCCCTTCTTGTGATACCTCACTTTGGAGGATGGGCTCAAGCTCTATCCAGGAAAATATAAGAGGTGCTAGATCACCGTTGTTTCTTATTATTGAGTAGTATTACATTGTATGCATATACCAAATTTTAATAATCCACTCATGAATTGACCGGCACTTGGGTTGTTTCCATATCCTTGCAATAGTGAATTGTGCTGCCACAAACATTTAGGTGAAGATGTCTTTATTATAGAATGTCTTTTGCTCTTTTGAGTAGATGCCTAATAGTGCTATTGCTGGATCGAATGGTATTTCTATTTTTAGCTCTTTGAGGTATCTCCAAATTATTTTCCACAGAGGTTGCACTAATTTGCAATACCACCAACAGTGTAAGAGTGTTTCTGACTCTACACATCCTCTCCGGCATTTTCTGTTTGGGGAATTTTTGATAGAGGCCAATCTCACTGCGGTTAGGTGATATCTCATTGTGGTTTTGATTTGCATTTCTCTAATGATTAGAGATATTGAGCAATTTTTATATGTTTGCTAGGCATTATTCTGCTTTCTTTTGAAAAGTTTCTGTTCATGTCCTTTGCCCATTTATTTATGGGGTTGTTTGATTTTTTTCTTGTTGATTTTTTTAAGTTCTAGATAGATTCTTGTTATCAGCCCTTTAAAAGGTGTGTAGAGAGTAAATATTTTCTCCCATTCTTTAGGCTCTCTATTTGCTCTAATGATAGTTTCCTTGGCTGTGCAAAAGCTTTTTAATTTGATCAGATATCATTTATTTATTTTTGTTGCTGCTATGATTGCTTTGGTGGTCTTCTTCAAAAATTATTTGCCTAGGCTGATGTCTGAAAGAGTCTTCCCAACATCTTCTTCTAGAATTCTTAAGGTTTCATGCCTTAGGTTTAAGTCTGTTATCCATCTTGAATTGATTTTGTAAGAAGTGAGAGTTGGGGATCCAGTTCCAATCTTCTACATGTAGCTATCCAGTTTTCCTAGCACCATTTATTGAAAATTATCTTTGAGTTCACAGGTTTTTTCTTCTACCTGATCAATTGGGCTGTTGATGTTATCTATTACATTTTTCATTCTGTACATTTTATTTTTCAGGACTTTTACTCTTTTTTCAATCTCTCATGTCAATTACTTTTTCTATTCCCTTTTTATTATCCTTATTTTGTTCAGTTGTTTTTCTGTATTTTCTATGAACCCTGTATCACCTAGACACCAAAACCAGAAAAGGACACAACAAAAAATGAAAACTATAGACCAATATACTTTATGAATATAGATGTAAAAATTCTCAATAAAATTCTAGCAAACCAAATTCAGCATCACATCAAAAAAATAATCTACCATGACAAAGTGGGCTTCATCCCAGGGCTGCAAGGATGCTTCAACATATGTAAATTCATAAATGTGATTCACCACATAAATAGAAGCAAAAACATAGCACATGTGATTATCTCAATAGATACAGAAAAAGCATTTGACAGAATTCAGGACCCTTTCATGATAAAAAACTCTTAAAAACCAAAATGAACATAGATGGAACATATCTCAAAATTATAAAAGCCATATATGAAAAAATCCCAGAGCAGAGCCAACATTATACTTAATGAGGAAAATTTGAGAGTGTTTCCATTTAGAAATGGATCAAGACAAGGATGACCACTGTCACTATTTCTATTGAATATAGTGCTGGGATTCCTACCCAGAACAATCAGGCTAGAAAAGTAAATGAATGGTATCCAAATGTTGAAAGCAAAGGTAAACTATTGTTCTTTGCTGATGATATGATCTTATATGAAGAAAATCTCAAAGATTCCTCAAAGATATTGCTGGAATTGATAACTAAAAGCAGCAAAGTGCCAGGTTACAAAATCAATGTACAAAATCAGTGTTATTCCTGTATACCAACAATAGTCAAACTGAGAATCAAATCAAAGACTCAGTAACTTTCACAATAGCTACAAAGAAAATAAAATACCTAGAAATATATTTAATCAAAGAGGTGAAAGATCTCTATAAAAGAAATTACAAATAACTGAGGAAGGAAATTGCAAATGATGTAAACAAATGGACAAATATATCATGATTGTGGATTGGCAGAATCAACATTGTTAAAATGTTGATTTACAGGCTGGGTGCGGTGGCTCATGCCTGTAATCCTAGCACTCTGGGAGGCCGAGGAGGGCGGATTGTTTGAGCTCAGGAGTTCAAAAAACCAGCCTGAGCAAGAGCAAGACCCCGTCTCTACTAAAATTAGAAAGAAATTAATCGGACAACTAAAAATATATAGAAAAAATT
>NW_012156284.1:6355103-6385303 GCF_000956105.1 Propithecus coquereli
ATTTTGCAAATCCAGAAAAAATAATTCTATGCTTGTTTGGAACCAGAAAAGAGCCTGAATGGCCAAAGTAACCTTAAGCAAAAGGACCAAATTTGTAGGCATCACTTTACCAGACTTTAAACAATACTACAAGGTGATAATAACCAAAACAGCATGGTACTGGCACAAAAATAGAGACATAGACCAATGGAACAGAACAAAGAACCCAGATATCAAACAATCTACATATTGCCATCTGCTCTTTGACAAATAAGTAAGCAATATACACTGGGGATATACACGCCTAATAGGTGTGGTGAGCACTGCCTGGGGGATAGACACATTTGAATCTCTGACATTGGTGGGGCAAAGACAATATATGCAACCTAAACATTTGGACCCCCATAACATGCTGAAATAAAAATATTAATACACACACACACACACACACACACACTGGGGAAAATAATACCTATTCAATAAATGGTGCTTAGAAAATTGGATAGCCACATGTGGAAGATTTAAACAGGATCCATATCCCTCACCAGTCACAAAAATTAATTGAAGATGGATAATAGACTTAAATCTAAGACATGAAACCATAAGAATTCTAGGAAAAAATGTTGGAAAAAGTCTTCTAGATAGCATCCCAGGCAAAGTATTTATGAAGAAGACCCCAAGGACAATCACAGCAACAAGAAAAATAAATAAATAAATGGGGCTTGATTAAATTAAAAACTTCTACACAGGCAAGGAAATAATCAACAGAGTAAATAGCCTACAGAATGGGAGAAAATATTCTCATGCTATACATCTAATAAAGGGCTAATAATGAGAATCTACAAAGACCTGAAGCAAATCTGCAAGAAAAAAAATCAAATAAGCCCACTAAAAAGTGAGCAAAAGACATGAACAGAAGCTTTTCAAAAAAAAGACTGAATAATGGACAATGAACATATAAAAAGAAATGCTCAACATCACAAATCATCACAGAAATGCAAATCATAACCACAATGAAATATCACCTAACCCCAGTGAGAATGGCTTTTGTCAAAATGTCCCAAAACAATAGATGCTGGCATGGATGCTGAAATGAAGGAACACTTATAGACTATTGGTTGAACTCTAAATCAGTGCAACCTCTATAGAAGATAGTATGGAGATTCCTCAAAGAACTAAAAGTAGACCTATCATTTGATCCAACAATCTCACTACTCAGTATTTATTCAAAGGGGAATAAAGTCATTTTATCAAAAAGGCACTTACACTAGAATGTTTATTTCAGCACAATTCATAATCACAAAGATGTGGGATTAACCCAAGTGCCCATCAATTCATGAGTGGATTAATAAAATGTGTATATGTGTACCATGGAGTAGTACTCAGCTCTAAAAAATGAATTAATAGTTTTTTTTAACAATCTGGATGGAACTGAAGACCATTCTCATATGTGAATTATTACAAGAATGGAAAAACAAGCACCACATGTACTATTAAATTGGAAGTAACCAATCAGCACTCATGTGAATAGATCAAAGTCAAATTCAATGGAAATCATACAAGTGGTATGGGGGAGGAGGGGATGAGTGAAATCATACCTAACAAGTACAATGTACACTACCTGGGTGATGGGAACACATAACTTTGATTCAGACAGTATAAAAACAATCCATGTAACCCAAAAATTTGTGCCCCGATAATATCTTGAAATAAAAAAAATATAAAGAAATTTGTCTATTTATTTGAATAAATACTATGGAACATGATCACTGGATTGCATGGTAAGAGCATGGTAAATTTGTAATGTATTCCCAAAATGTTTTCCAAAGTGACTGTACCATTTTGCATTTCCATCAGCAAAGAATGACTTAATGTTGCTCCACGTCCCCACCAGCACTTTTTCTTATCAATGTTTTGTATTTTGGGTGTTATAATAGGTATGTGGTGGTATCTCATTTTAATTTGCAATTGCCTAATGATACATGATGTTGAGGATTTTTTCATATGCTTATTTACTTTCTCTATATCTTCTTATGGAGGCTGTCTTTTCAGATTTTTGCACATTTTTAAATTGTAAGATTTTTTCTTATTATTAATTTTTATTTATATTTTATTTTTTTATTTCAAAGTATTATAGGGGTATAAATGTTTTTGGTTACATGCATTGATTTTGTTATGTTTGAGTCAGGGTTATAAATAGTCCCATCACCCAGATAATGTTTATTGTACCCATTAGATAGGTCTTTGCCTATTCCCTCTACCCCTCCCCCCTACTTTATTTCCACTGAGTTTTACCTCCCTCTGGGCACATCGGTGCAGATCAGTTAGTTCCAGTTTAATAGAAAGTACATGTAGTATTTCTTATTCCATTCTTTAATTACTTAGGATAATTGTCTACAGTTCCATCCAAATTGTTGCAAAAGACTTTAATTCATTCTTCTTTATGGCTGAGTAGTATTCCATAGTATACATATACGACTTTTACTAATCTACTCATGAATTGATGGGCACTTGAGTTGATTCCACATCTTTGCAATTGTGAATTGTGCTGCAATAAACATTCAAGTGCAGGTGTCTTTTTGATAAAATGACGTCTTTTTCTCTGGGTAAATACCCAGTTGTGGGATTGCTGAATCAAATGGTTGGTCTACTTTTAGTTCTTTGAGGAACCTCCATACTGTTTTCCAAAGAGGTTGCACCAATTTGCAGTCCCAACACAGTGTATAAGCCTTACTTTCTCTCTGCAGCCACATCAGAATATTTTCTTTTTGACTTTTGAATAAAAGTCATTCTATCAGGGTTAAGGTGACACCTCATTATGGTTTTAATTTGAATTTCTTAGATAATTAGTTGGACATTTTTTCATATGTTTATTGGCCATTTGTTTATCTTCTTTTGAAAATTGTCTGTTCATGTCTTTTGCATACATTTTAAAGGGGTTGTTTGTTTTTTCCTTACTGATTTGCTTGAGTTCTTTGTAGATTCTGGTTATTAGCCCCTTATTGGATATATAGTTTGTGAATGTTTCCTCCAATTCTGTAGGTTGTCTATTTGTTCTGTTGACTATCTCCTTAGCTGTGCAGAAGCTTTTTAATTTAATCAAGTCTAATTTCTTTTTTGTTTTTGTTGTTGCTGTGATTGTTATTGGTGTCTTCTTAATATTAATTTTTAAAAGTTATTTGTATATATTTGATAACAGTCCTTTATCAGATATGTCTTTTGTAAATATTTTCTTCAACAATGTTTTTTGTTGTTGTTTTCTTAATTTCTACTTCATATTTATGATTTTCTGCTTCTACGTAGTTTGGGTTAAACTTTGTTTTTTCTGTGGTGTTTTTGTTTTTTATTTCTTAACTTAAAATTTGAGGTGATTATTTTGAGATTTTTCTTCTTTTCTTATTTTTATCCCATTTTATTGAGGTATAATACATAAACAAAAACTATATGTATTAAAAGTGCAAACATGATGTTTTAATATACATATACATTGTGAAATTATTAAAGCAACCAAGATAATTAACATGTCTACCACCTCACATACTTTCCTTTTTGTGGTGAAAATACTTAATATCTTCTCTTTAATCAAATTTCAGTAACTAATGCCTTATTATTAATGATAGTCACCAGGCTTTACAAGAGGTCTCCAGCACTTATTGATCTTATAGCTGAAAATGTCTTCTCCTTGACCAATATCTTTCCATTTATGCCCTCCCCCAGCCACTGGTAACCACTTTTCTACTCTCTATTTCTGTGACTTCACCTTTTTTAAATTCCACACATAAGTGACAATATGCAGTATTTGTCTTTCGATGTCATGCTATAACTTAGCATAATGTTCTCCAGATTCATTCATGTTGCTGCATATGACACGATTTTCTACTTTGTTAAGGTTAAATAGTATTCCATTGTGGTTATATATAACCTTTTTTTTTTATCCATTCATCTGTTGATGGATACTTAGGTTGATTCCATTTCTTGGGTATGTGAATAATGCTCTTTGAAATAGTGATTTCATTTCCTTTGGCTATATATCCAGAAGTGGGATTGCTAGGTAATATGATAGTTCTATTTTTACTTTTTGGAGGAACCTGCAATTGTTTTCCATATGGCTATACCAATTAACATTTCCAATAATACATAAGTGTTTTCTTTTTGAAAAATCATCATAAACACTTGCTATCTTTGACTTTATGATAATAGCCATCCAAACACATGTGAAGTGCTATGAGACTGTGGTTTTGATTTGCATTTGCATGATGATTCGTGATGTTGAATACCTTTTTGTATACATGTAGGCCATTTTTATCTTTTCTTTGGAAAAATGTCATTCAGGTACTTTTCCCATTTTTTAATTGGTTTATCTGTGGCTTTTTTTCTATTGATTTGTTTGAGTTCCTAATATATTTGGGATATTAACCCCTTAATCTGAAAATATTGCAAATATTTTCTTTCATTCTGCAGACTGCCTTTTCATTATACTGATTGTTTCCCTTGCTATGAAGAAACTTTTCAGTTTGATGTAGACCCACTTGTACATTTTTGTTTTTTTCTATGCATTTGATGTAATCTCTAAAAATAATTGCTAAGATAATTGTCAAGAAGTTTTTTCATATGTTTTAATCTAGAAGTTTTACATTTTCAGGACTTACACTTAAGTTATTAATCCCTTTCAAGTTAATTTTTGTATATGGTGTAAGACAAGGGTCTAGTATCATTCTTTTGAATTTGGATGTCCAGTTTTTCCAACATCATTTATTGAAATAAACATCCTTTCTCCATTGTGTATTCTTGGTGTCTTGTGGAACATTGCTTGGCTGAGTATGCATGGGTTTACTTTTGGGCTTTTTACTTCCTTCCACTGGTCTTTGTGTGTGTCTGTGTGTGTTTTCTTTATGTCTATAGTCTATTAATTTCATTACTACAGCTTTGTAATGTAGTTTTAAATCATGGAGTATGCTGTGTCCAGCTTTATTCTTGTTTTTCATGATTGCTTTAGGTATTTAAGGACTTTAATAATATCAACAAATATTTTAATTGCTTTTCCAAATTTTCATTGAAATTTTGATACGGATTTCAATGAATTTGTAGATTGGTTTGGATAGTATGAGCATTTTGACAATATTGATAATTTGAAACCATGAAAATTGGATATCTTTCCATTTATTTGTGTCTTCTTCAATTTCTTTCAATGTTTAATAGTCTCAATATCCAAATTTTTCACCTCCTTGGGTAAATATATTACTATGTATTTTATTTTTTTATTTTATCATAAATGTAATTGTTTCTTAATTTCTTTTTTGGTAAGTTTGTTGGTAGCATATAAAAACACAAGGGCACACTTCTAGCCCTGGCTTTGGTGAGGCAAAGGCATTACTTATAAACAAAATTTTTGTGCTCCCATAATATTCTGAAATTAAAAAAAATAAAGTTATACAGTATTTAAAAAAACATAACTAATTTTTGTATGCTGATTTTGTGTCCTGGATATTTATTGCATTTATTTATTCTAACAGTTTTTGTTAGGATTTTCTATTTATAAGGTCATGTCATCTACAAGCCTAGATAATTTTACTTCATCATTTTTTATTTGGATATCTTTTATTTGCTTTCTTTATTAATTGCTTTGACTAGGATTTCCAGTATTATGTTAAATAGAAGTGGTCAGAATGAGCATCCTTGTTTTGTTCCTGATCTTCCGTTGAAAGCTTTTAACTTTTCACTATTGAATGTGATACTAGATATGGGTTTATCATGTGGCCTTTATTATATTAAACACTCCTCTATACATAAGTTTGTGAGAGTTTCTTTCATGAAAGTATGAAAAATTTTGCCAAATGCTTTTTTTTGCATTGGTAATTTATTTAATTAGCCACGTCATTCGGAGGAGCAAAATAAACTTTCAATGTACAAATAGATCTTTTAGCAATTATACACTTGCCTGGTATTTCTTGAAACCTTTTATCCTATTGTGAACTTTTTATTTACCTTTCTTTATCTCTCTATATATGATTTATTTAATATATTAATGTCATTCAAAATACAGTGTCAGGATATGATGCAGTTGAACATGCTAGCAATGTTTGTCATCAAGCACCTGTGTTTATATTAGACCGGTGGCATCCCACTACTGCTAGTGGTTCCTTGAATTAATACCGAAACAGTGCTACTTATCTGCTCTTCTGCATAGCTAGTGCAGAGAATTCCCAAACAGTTAAACTTCCTGAGGCTTTGCTTCCCATATTAACCTTTCATCACCTTATTTAAGGCAAATACCGCAGGCCAGAATAGACATAATGTATATATGTATCTCTTTAAGTAGCTAAAAAGACTTTTTCACTTTTAATTACTGAATAATATATACATATTTATAGAAAAACATCTAATGACTAAAGTCGATCCATCTGTTCTTTGCCTTAATTACTGTTTCATTTGTACTGCAAATGTATATATCTTCAGATAAAAGATATTAACCAAAAAATCCAAACCTGTAACTACCAAATGATTTTAATTAATTTGGTCAAATGCCTTTTATGAGTTGATCGAGATGCTCATATGGAATTTTTCTTTCATTCTGTCAATATAGTGTATCACATTTACTGATATTAATATGTTAATTTACCCTTGCTTCCAAGGGACAAATCCCACCTTATCATGGTGTATGATCCTTTTCATGTGCTATTGAATGTGGCTTCCTAGTATATTGCTGAGAATTTTTACATCTATGTTCATTAGAGATATTGGCCTGCCATTTTCTGTTCTTGTAATATCCTTGTATGGCTTTGATATCAGGGTAATATTGGCCTTGTAAAATTAAGTTTAGAAGTAATCCCTACTCTTAAATTATTTCAAAGAGTTTGAGAAAGATTGATCTTAGTTCTTCTTTAAAGGTTTGGTAGGAGAGAGGCAAAATGACTGACTAGAAGCAACTGGCATACACTCCTTCCTCAGAGAAGAACCAAGATATCCATTATATACTCATATTCATTGCATCATAGGGGAAAGAACATTTGACTATAACAGAGAGGTGATGGGATACACTGAGACTGAATAAAGGGGAACTGAGGCTGCTTCCTTGGGATTGTGGAGAGCCTTGAGCAGCCCCCATACCCATACCCAGGGAAGGGGTAAGTGAGAGACTCTTTGGGCTCCACATTTCTACCTCAGACCTTTAAAATTTTAGCCACAGAAAAGCTCCTCCCCTCCCTCCCCTCCCCAGGCCTTTAAATAGGCATAGGGAGCTGCCTGGAGATTATGCAGAGGCACAGCTCAAACTAACATGGTATTTCCCAAGCTTCCTGACTCTAGTCACCAGTGGCATGGAGTCATTCTGAGAGCCCTTCCTCCAAGGCTCTGAGCCATGCTCTGAGGTCGCTGCTGCTACTGCAGGCTGCCAGGCTGGGGATGGAGATGGGAACCTAGGTTCTCTCACATGCCACAAAGTCAAGTTCTGCTGCCACAACTGTGGGCTACTGTGGGATCAAGGGTTGTTTGGACCACACGTCCCATGCCTCCTGATTTTTCCCAGAGCTGACTGCCTGGCTACTAACATGAAGAGGGTCATACACCTCCAAGTAGCTGGTCAGCAGCACAACTGCCATTGACCTGTCTGAATGTTCTGTGGGCAGCCTGAGACTAGCATCCTTCTTCTCATCACAGTCAGTGATTATACACAGGGGGCCTGAGGACAGGTCCACTGGCATAGTCCTGTGTCCCCAAGACACAATCACATTGTTTAGGGGCATGAGAAGGAGACTTGAGAACTGTTCTAGAATAGGGAAAGAGCCCCCACAGTCAGAACTGAGAGGAGAGTATGGTGTGGGTTTGTGCTTTGGCACAAGTGGGCTGCTCCTCCCTTTACAGGAACAGCCAAGGAAGGATATGGCCTGATAACCCTGTTTTCTATCCAAGGCAGGGAGGCTCTTGGCCTTGGGTTGCTTTGGGACCTGATTGCAGACTGCTCGAGAACTTCCTAGCTGGTTTGGCCTCCTGCTGGGTAGGCAGATGCTGGATGGAGATCTACCAGATCAAAGGAGTGGGAGCTGAATTGTCCCCACTACTGCATGCTGGGCTGTGGATTCTGGAATGCCCCTTCCCACCATGCAGGTTCTATGGAATGGTGGAAGCACCTCCAAGCCTTCCTGGAAGCTTGCCCCAGTGACCTAGGAAACTCCCCAATCCCCATTAGGGCAGTGCTTGTGCCTGCCTTTGGGGAGTCTAGGTACAGGCTTGTTTGACTCTTCCCCACACAGATTTGCACCCCCCCATCTGCCTTGGTGGTGACAGAACACAGGGCAGAAACCATTGGGAGTTGCAATGCTTACCGATCACTTGGGATGTCCAAATCCTTCTACTGGTTAACTAGGGCCAAGCATAAATTCCACAAACACCATGATGGTTGGTTCTCTCCTGCAAGGGCCACCTACTGGCAAGGAGGTCAACTTGTACAGTCCATTATAATATTTGCTGACACAATTGTACAGCAGTTGGCCAACTCTTAACTGTAAGCACCAGCTACTGTCTTGGAGTCCAGACTGGCGGACTGGATGTCTTCATATAATTTATGCCCTTAGAAGTGCACAGTGCTGGGGGATGAGATAAGCTTGCAGACATCTTCATCTCCCCTTCTTGACAGAAGTCAAAAAACTTCCCACACACCTAGTGCATTACCACTACAACATACAAATAAGTAGCATTTGAGAAAACCACCACACTGAGGTTATCTATAACCAAGGAATTCATTCATAGCCTTGATCCCCTAAAAGTACACATGAAGAAAGCCAGAGTACCCTACCCAACATATGCTACAGTAACATCCTTAAGAGAGAAAAATAAGTACAATCTAAACAAAAGTAAACTGAAAAATAAAAAATAACAGCTTGTCCAGATAAAAAGAAATCAGTGTCAGAACTCTGGCAATATGGAAAAATAAAGTACAAAGACCCCCTCCTCCAAAGGATTACACCAGCTCTCTACAATGCAAATTCTAACATAACAAAGAAAGAATACAGATATGGATTGTAAGGCAGATCAATGAGATCCAATAGAAAGTTGAAAACCAGCACAAAGAAATCAGAAAAAATAATTCAAGATATAAATGAAAAAAAATTACTAAAGAGATATATATGTTAAAAAAACAAAGAGAACTTCTGGAAATAACAAATTCATTTAAGGAATTACAAAATAAAGCAGAAAGTTTTAACAATAGACTATAACACAGAGAAGAAAGAATTTCAGAGTTTAAGTCACATCATCCAAATTAACTCACTTAGATAAAAATAAAGAAAAAAATAATTAAAAGAAAATGAACAGTCTTTTAGAAATATAGGATTATGCAAAACATGCAAACCTAAGGATCACTGGTATTACTGAGGGAGAAGAAGAAAAAGCAAAAAGTGTGAAAAACATAATTGAGGGAATAATTGAGAAAAATTTCCCTGGTCTTGATAGAAATTTAGACATGCAGATAAAGGAAGCTTAAAAAACTCCTGGGTAATTCATTGAAAGAAGGATTTCACCAAGGCATGTAGTCATCAGACTATGTAAATTAAATATGAATTGCAGAATCCTAAGAGCAGGAAGACAAAAGAGTGAAATCACTTATAAAGGAAATCCCATCAGACTAACAGTAGATCGCTCAGCAAAAACCCTACAAGCCAGAAGGAATAGGGGTCCTATTTTTAGTCTCATTAAACAAAATAACTTTAAGAATTTTGTATCCTGATAAACTAAGCTTCATAAATGAAGGGGAAATAAAATCTTTCTCACGCAAGTAAACAGTAAGGAAATTTGTTACCACTAGGTCAGCCTTATAGGAAGTGCTCACAGAATTTCTAAATATCAAAATGAAAGGTCAATACTCACCATTATAAAGACACATGAAAGTATAGAACTCACGGAGTCCATTAAAGAGTAACACAATCAAAATACAAAGCAACTACGTAAGAATCAACATTATGATAGAAACAGTACCTCACATATCAATATTAGCATTGAGTGTAAAAGTACTAAATACTCTCACTTAAAAGATATAGATTGGCAGGATGTATTGAAAAAAAAAAACAGAATCCAAATCTCTACTGCCTTCAAGAGACTCATTTAACTGGTAAAGATTTTAGTAGACTCAAGATAAAGGGACGGATAGAAAATATTACACTCAAATGGAAACCAAAAGTGTGCAGGAGTAGCTATACTTAGATTTAAGAAAACTTTAAATCAACAACAATGAAAAAGGGCAAAAAGGTCATCATAAAATGATAAATGGATCACTTTTGCAAGAAGATATAACAATCTTAAATATATCCTAAATATATATATATATATATATACATGTATATATATATGTACACCTAACACTAGAGAACACAGATTCATAAATCAAATACAACTAGACTTAAGAAAAGAGATAGAGAACAAGACAATAATGCTGGGGAATGTCAACACTCTGCTGACAGCACTAGACAGATCATCGAGGCAGGATATCAACAAAGGAACACTGAACTTAAAGTGGACTCAAGAAAAAAATGGACCCAACAGACATTTACATGATGTTCTACCCTAAAACTTCAGAATATACTTTCTTATTATGAGCACATGGAACATATTCCAAGATAGACTATATGTCAAGCCACAAAACAAGTCTCAATAAATTAAAAAAAATAGAAATCATATAAGGTACCTTCTCAGACAGCTATGAAATAAAACTAGAAGTCAACTGTAAGAGGAGCTCTCAAAACTATACAAATACATGTAAATAAAACAACCTGCTCCTCAATAATCTTTGGAACAATGAAGAAATCAAGATAGAAATTTAAAATTTTTTTAAATGAATGACAACATTGACACAACTTACCAAAATCTCGGGGATATATCAAGAACAATGCTAAGAGGAAAGTTTTAACACTAAATGCCAACATTAAAAAGATAAAATATATCAAAAATTAACAACCTAATGTCATATCTCAAGGAACCAGGAAAACAAGAACAAACCAAACTCAAAGCTAGCAGAAAAAAAAAAAAAATAACAAAGATCAGATCAGAACTAAATAAAATTGAGACCAAAAAAGGAAAAATACAAAGGATCAATGAAATGAAAAGTTTGTTCTTTGAAAAGATAAACAAAATATAGCCTCTAAGATAAAAATTTACTTCCAAGATACAATGGTGGTACAGGCATAGGGTAAACACTCTTGTTCCAAAAGGGAGAAATTTGCCAAAAGAGAGAGGAAGTAGGCCCCATACAAGTCTGAAATCCAACAAGGTAGACACTAAATCTTAAAGTTCCACAATGATATTCCTCGATTCCATGTTCTGCATGCTGGGTACACTGGTGTGACTGAGGGACCCCTGAAGCCTCAGATGTCCCTGACCCTGTGGCTTTGCTGGGCACAACCAACGTGGCTCTTTTCATGAGCTGGAATCTGGTACCTAAGGCTTTTCCAGGCTGAAGGTGCATGCTGCCAGTGGCTCTACCATTCTGGAGGATGGAAGGCAGCAACCTTCTTCCCAGAGATCCACTAGGCAGTTCCCCAGTGGGGACTCCATGTGGGAGTTCAACCCCACATTTTCCCTTGGCATTGCCCTAGTAGAGTATTTCTGTAGGGGCTCTGCCTCTGCAGCAGGCTTCTGCTTAGGTGCTCAGACTTTCCCATACATCCTCTAAAATCTAGATGAAAGCTACCAAGCACCCATAACTCTTTCATTCTGCATGCCTGCAGACTTAAGACCATGTGGAAGCCACCAAGGCTTATGAATTACACCCTCCAGAGTAGTGGCCTGAACTGTACTCAGGCCCTTTTGAAACACAGCTATAGCTGGAGTGGTTGGGATGTGGGGAACAATATCCTGAGGCATTTCAGGAAAGTGGGGCTCCATGCCTGGCCCCCCAAAGCAGTCATGCCTACTAAGCCTCAGGGCCTGTGATAGGAGGGGTGCCTTGAAAATTTCTGAAATCTCCTTAAGGATTTTTTCCCCAATGTATTAAAACCTGACTCCCTTTTAGTTACGCTAATCTCTCCACAGCATGCTTGGATTCCTTTCCTGAAAACTCCCTTTCCTTCTCTACTTTGTGGCCAGGCTATGAATTTTCCAAAGTTTTATGCTTTTATTCCATTTTTATTATTATAAATTCTAACTTTAAATCATTCCTTTGCTTTCATATCTAGTCATAGGTTGTTAGAAGCAGCCATGCCACCCTTTGAACATTGTTGCTTTAAAATTTTTCTGTCAGATACCCTGCGTCATCATCTTATTTCCATCATTCCGTAAGTTTCTAGGAAATGGACACAGTGCAGCCAAGTTCTTTGGTAAAATGTAACCAAGGTGACCTTTTCTCCTAATCCCAACAAATTTCTCATCTCCATCTGAGACCTCATCAACCTTGCCTCATTGTTCATATTTCTATCAACATTTTGATCACAACCACTTAACCAGTCTCTAAGGAATTCCAAACGTTCCGTTATCTTCCTGTCTTCTTTTGAGCCCTCTAAACTCTTCCAACCTCTGTCTATTGTGCAGTATAAAGCCTCTTCCACATTTTCAGGTATCTTTACAGCAAAGGCCCACTCTTTGGTACCAATTTCTGTGTTAGTCCATTTTGCATTGCTATAAAGGAAATATCTGAGAATGGGTAATTTACAAAGAAAAGAGGTTTATTTGGCTAATGGTTCTGCAGGCTGTACAAGAAGTATTGCACCACTGTCTGCTTAACTCACTCATTATCACAAGAATGGCATGAAGCCATTCATGAGGGACTTGCCTCCATGACCCAAACTCCTCCTAGGTTATAAAGCCAACACACAAAAATCAGTAGTATTTCTATACACCAATAACGACCAATGTGAGAACAAAATCAAGAATTCAATCCCATCCATAATAGCTGCAAAAAAACAAAATAAATAAAATATCTAGGAATATCTTTAACCAAGGAGGTGAAAGGCCTCTATAAGGAGAACTACAAATCACTGATGAAATAAATTATAGAAAACACAAATTAATGGGAAAAAATCATGTTTATGAATTGGAAAAATTAATATTGTAAAAATGACCATACTACCCAAAGCAATCTACAGATTTAATGAAATTATTAATATTATGGATATACCAACATCATTTTTCACAGAATTAGAAAAAATTTCCTAAAATTAATATGGAACAAAAAAGAACCCAAATACCCCAAACAGTCCAAGCCAAAAGAACAAATCTAGAGACATTATATTACCTGACTTCAAATTATGCTACAAGGCTATAGTAACCAAAACAGCATGGTACAGGCTTAAAAGTAGACACACAGATCAAGGGAAGAGAATACAGATCCCAGAAATCAAACCATATACCTACAACAAACTGATATTTGACAAAGCAAACCAAAACATACACTGGGGAAATAAATAAATGAGTAGTACTATTAAATAAATAGTGCTGGGAAAATTGGATAGCCATATAGAGAGGAATGAAAATGGATTCCTATCTCTTGCCATATACAAAAATTAATTCAATATGGATTAAAAACTTAAAGATGGCCGAGCGCGGTGGCTCACGCCTGGGAGGTCGAGGCGGGCGGATTGTTTGAGCTCAGGAGTTCGAAACCAGCCTGAGCAAGAGTGAGACCCCGTCTCTACTAAAAATAGAAAGAAATTAATCAGACAACTAAAAATATATAGAAAAAATTAGCCGGGCATGGTGGCACATGCCTGTAGTCCCAGCTACTCGGGAGGCTGAGGCAGGAGAATCGCTTGAGCCCAGGAGTTTGAGGTTGCTGTGAGCTAGGCTAATGCCACGGCACTCTAGGCTGGGCAACACAGTGAGACTCTGTCTCAAAAAAAAAAAAAAAAAAAAAAAACTTAAAGATAAGACATGACACCATAAAAATTCTAGAGGAATACCTAAGAAAAACTCTTCTACACGTAAGCCTAGACAAAGAATTTATGACTAAAACCTCAAGATAAACTACAACAGAAACAAAAATAGACAAATCAAAATTAAACTAAAACACCTCCATACAGGAAAATAAATAATCAAAAGAGTAGACAACTTACAAAATGGGAGAAAATATTCACAAACTATACTTCCAACAAAAAACTAGTATCCAGTATATACAAGCATCTTAAACAACTAAGCCAGAATAAACAAACAACCCCAATAAAAAATGGGCAAATGGCATCAACAGATATTTTTTAAAAGAATATATACAAATGACCAAGAATCATATGAAAAAAAATGCTGAACATCACTAATCATCAGAAAAATGCTGACCAAAATCACAATATACCATTTTACTCCAATTACAATGGCCATTACTAAAAAGTGTAAAAAAAAAAAACAAAAAAAAAAAAACAAAAAAAAAAAAACAAAAAAAACCCGATAGATCCTGGTCAGGATGTAGGGGAAAGGGAACAGTTATACACTGTTGATTGGAATGTAAATTAGTACAACCTCTATGGATATAAGTATGGAGATTGCTTAAAGGACTAAATGCAAATCTATCATTTGATCCAGAAATCCCACTACTGGGTATCTACTCAAAGAAAAAGAAGTCCTTATGTAAAAACTATACCTGTGCTTGTATGTTTATTGTAGCACAATTCACAATAGCAAAGATATTGAATCAACCTAAATGTCCATCAACTGATGAGTGGAAAAATAAAACGTGGAGTGTGTGTGTGTGTGCATGTGTGTGTGTATGATATACTACTACTCAGGCATAGAAGGAATAAAATATTTTTTGGAGTAACTTGGATGAAACTGTTTCTATGAAATAAGACATTGGAATTTTGAAGGGAATTGTGTTGAATTCACAAATCACTTTGGGCAGTATGGACATTTTGATGATATCTAGTCTACCAATCCATGGGCATGGGATGTTTTTTTCATTTTTTATGTCATTAATGATTTCTATCATAAATGTTTTTTAGTTCTCCTTGTAGAGATCTTTCGCCTCCTTTGTTAAGTATATTTCTAAGAATTTTATTATATTTGTAGCTATTGTAAATGATGTTGAGTCCTTGATTTGATGCTTAGCTTGACTGTAATTAGTATATAGAAATGCTACTGAATTGTGTGCATTCATTTTTTAACCTAAAACTGCTGAATTTATTTATCAATTCTAGGAGTCTTCTGGCGTAGTCTTTAGGGTTTTCTAGCTCTATGATCATATTGTCACCAAACAGGGATAGTTTGGCCTCCTCTTTCCTGGTATACATGCCCTGTATTTCCTTCTCTTGCCTGATTTCCCAGGCTAGGACTTCCAGTACTATGTTCAATGGAAGCGGGGACAGTGGGAACCCTTGTCTTGTTCTGGTTCTTAGGGGGAATGCTTCCAACTTTTCCCCATTCACTATGATGTTGGCTGTGGGTTTGTTACATATGGCTTTTAAAATTTTGAGGTATATTCCTTCTATGTCTAGTTTGTTGAGGGTTTTTATCATGAAATGGTGCTGAATTTTATTGAATGCCTATGCTGCATGTATTAAGATGGTCATATGGTCTTTGTTCTTGCTTCTGTTTATGTGGTGAGTAACATGTATTGATTTCTATATGTTGAATTATCCTTGCATACCTGGCATGAAACACACTAGATCATGGTGAAATATCTTTTTGATGTGCTATTGAATTTGGTTTGACAGTGCTGGGGGATCTTTGTGTGGGTGGAGTGGTGGATTGATTCCCAGGCCACTGTTTGAAGCTCAGGCAGTGTGCTGAGTGAGTCCTTCTCTATTGAGGTGGGCATTACAGGAGATTGCTCTGCCTGGGCCTCCTCTTGGCAGTGGCAGTGGGTTCTGGGCAAGGCTACAGAGGCATTGGCTATGGGTGTCAGGGCTGCAAGCATTTGCTCCACCCAGGTCCAGGTATAATGGTCACATGGGGTTGGGGGTGCAGCTCATGGCAAGTGGGTCTGTGAAGGATTTCTGGACTGCAGACGTGGCATTGTGCAGGGTGGTGGCCATGTTCTGCCAAGTGACCTGCAGGGCTGCAGAAATGTGTTCTGCCTGGGCACATGGTGCATGAGGGGTGAATTCCCCTGGGCTGCATTTGGGGCCAAGCATAGTTTTTTCCATTGATGTTATTAACTATTTTTGCACTTGAATAATTTGGAAATAAGAAGACGATATCAGAGATGAGGAAGAGCCATTTATTTATTTATTTATTTTTACCTGGGCTTGGAAATGCTAATCAATTTATCCTCAATTCTTTGCTTTTAAGAAATATTTTCTCACATAAGCCACTGTGACTTTTATAAGAATTTTCTTGGACATCATGAGGGAGTAAGTCTGTTGATGTCACTGATGATAATATTATAACACATCACCTATATTCAAAATTGACGTCCATAAATTATCACAAGTACTAGACTCTTCTGGTGAGCTTCTCCTGCCATTAGTTCAATGTTAAAATATTACAGCGGCATTGTTCTCCTTAATTTTTAACATCTATCTTCTTCCCTTTGTAAGCATTTTATGCCCATTTTCTCTATGATAAACACATCACTTTAACCCTTAAAGTTTATACAGTCGTTGCATAAAAGTACCATCTACTGAATTCTACATAGTATAAATACAAGGCTCAACTGTTAGAAGATGTCTCTATTAGATTACAAAACTCATGCGCTGCCCACTGTGCAAAGAGGGCCACTGAGATACCTCTCTTAGATGTGGTCTGCTTCATTCACAGGAGATGTGATTAGATTATAGATATTGAGAGTAAAAGGTAGTATCCATATAGCAGGACCTCTGAATTTTCTGAACTGGCTATCTCTCCTTTTGTAGCAGGGATATAGGGAAGGAGATAAAGACGTGATGAGAAGGAAACCTGCTTGTCACAATTGAAAAGATTTGGAAATGTGAACTTACTCAAACAATGGTTATTGAATACTATTCAAGCCATGTGTATTAAACTACTATTTGTATCACACAGTGCTAGCTGCCATTGGAATGCAAAAGTGATTCAAATGTGACTCTACTTCACTGGAACTTGAAGAAGATTTATGAAAATAGGCATACTAAAACATAAATATAATTCAAAGCCAAAATTCTATAATTTATATTATAAATACAAAAAATATTTTGAGGGTATAGATTAGGGGAGCACTCTAAGCTACTGAGGGTATTTAGAGAGGTGGTCACAGGGGAAATAGTATATGATGTGAAACTTGAAAGAAGAGAAGGCAGAAAAATTGGGAGATGTGAAAGCATTTCAATGAAGGATACTAAATTATCATAGTTGGGTAGCTGAAGTATGTGATGTTTTCAGAATATAGAAAATAATATTTTGTGGGGTGTGTGTGTGTGTGTGTGTGTGTGTGTGTGTGTGTTTTGGGGGAGGACACATGAAGAATATACATTTGAAATAAAGGTGTTTTCATTTGTTTAAGAGGGCCAAGTTGATATTCCATTTGTACTTGATTGGTAAAGGAATGATCTAGAAAGGTAAACTGATATCCAAATATCAATTCAAACAAATACGCATTCAATGTCATCATGTATACTCCCATATATTTCAAATTAGATTGTACTGAAGAGTTAGAAATAGAATCAGATTTCAGTTACTATGTGTAGCACAGCATGCTTGAGCCCTAGTATATTGATTCTGTTGGAACAAAAATCTCTCAGATTATAAACACTTGATATTTGTTTTTGTAATAAAAGAGTTTACTTCTTATATTTTGCTCAGCTCAGTGGACAGGTATCAGATGTCTTGTGTGCCTCACCTCAAATCATGTGAAGCTGTTATAGGCCTTAAGTAACTTAATCATAGTCTCCTGAATTAGCTGGACCATAAAGCTTTCATGCACATTCCATTATTTATCTTTCCAAACTTTTAAATCCATCTGCTTCCTACTCATTTGACCCTGTGACTATCCCAGGAAGTATAAAAAGCACAATCCCTTGTGAAGCTTTCATAAGCTTTGAGTCAACAGCGTTGGGCTGGAGGAAGAACAACAATAATAAATGAAGGCAATTGCAATTGACGTTTTAGTAATGACTAACTGTTATATTTTCCTTGTGCCCAAGAAATATCTTGGAATACCTCAAACTTCATATAATTTGTTAAATGGATGTATCAAAGAATTCAAAAAATAAAAGAAAATGGATGTTTTGGTTAACCACTGATGACATGTGAGGAATTATTAATATCTTTTACATAATGCATTAGGATTCCATGTTTTACTTCATTTAACATGACTCAACAAATATTTTCTCAGCATATACTATGTGCCAAACACTAAGAATATAAAGATGAGCTTATATTCTGGTAGGCTACATAAGACTGAAGAGAAAATTATAATACTGGTCAGATGTTGGTAAATGTAGTTAGAAATACAGTGTGCTATGAAAGTCCCTACAAATGAATTTCAGAGTATGGAATGATGGAAGCTGTCATGTCACAGATTGAAGAGTGGCTTGTGGATAAATGCATAGAGTCTGTCATCTCAGTTTCTTTATTACTCAGAGGTCTTACATAATGAAAAAAGAATAATGAGGTCAGTGACAAGATGTGGCTTTCTTATTTCTTCTAGGAAGGTCCGAGAAGAATGGACAGGGTTGTTTCATTGAAGGAAGATTTCAAAAAGTGGCTTACTTCCATCCTGATTCCCACCGAGGGGTCATGCCAGTTAATGGGTACAGTTTGTAAGGCAGCATCTATAAGAAGACATCTATATGAAAGTCCAAAGGAACTTTCACTCTTTTTTTCAATTCCCTGTGAACCCAGAGGTGGGTTAGCTATTTTTGGAACATGCCACAGGCAGCCAGGCAGGACGGGGATTTCATTCTAGCCCATCTCTGTTCTAAAATAATGAAAGAAATTCCAAGAAATTGTACCTGTCAAATCTGTCAGGGAGCAAAAGCAGGAGGATATCATTTTGACGGTTCAGCCATTCTGCTGATCACCTATGTAACTACTGCACTATGTTCCTGGGGACGTGATATGCGAGGAGTGAAATTATGTGTTTCAGAATTAACCCAAAAGGATCTCTCAAATGTATTTGTTGCATTCAGACAAGTTTGCAAAATCTTAGTTTAAATCTCTGAAAGGGTTGCATCTGACAGAGCTAGAGAGAGGGGGTGGGGGCTTAACATATGTCGGATGTGTATAGAACAGACAATGTGATCATATCCCTGTCTGATTTCTCAGTTCTTGTTTTCTTGTGAGTTTTACTCACAAATAAAAATGAGCTTTCTGACATCCATGGGCAGTTGGAATGCACTGGATTTCTCTCATTTCCAATTGCGATGTGGGAAAAACAAACAAATAACTGAAGCAAATATTATTGGCCAAAAAACAAGCACCTTTGTCCAAATAAGGGATGGAGTGTTGGCACTAAAAGCCATTAGCTATTTTTCTACATAGGTTTACTTACCTTATTGGACTATATTCTGTGTATTAAATAATGCATTTATTAGTAAGAAAGTTGCTTTAGTGTAATTCAGCTCTTTGTCTTGTGATGGGATTGAGTCATTATGCTCTTTCAAGTATTTTTATCTGACCTAGAGTTTAAACTTTAAAGGCGAGGTTATATGAATGCATTCTGATAGGGTTTAATCTAAAACTAAGGATTAAATTACTAGAGACGTGGGATTCCCATTAGTTTCTTGAAAGGAGAATTGATTAGAGAAGAGTTTTACGATCAAATCAAAAGACCTAGAATGAGTTTAAGATTTTATTCCTCTACTTACTGTGTATCTTTAGACCAGTCACTTAAATTGCTTGAACTCCAGTTTCCTTATCTTCAAAAAGGGATAATAACAGCTACCCTGTGTATGTTACAGGACTGTATCCAGGAGTGTTAAATGAGATAATGTATGTAATCACTTGGAATCTCTAAAGCGATACAAAAAATGTGAGGTATTATAAAATAGAATAATCATGATTTATAGATATTTTAGTAAAATACACATAAAATTTACCATTTTAAACTTTTTTGAGTGTACAATTGGCATTAAGTACATTCACATTTTTATGGCACATTCATCACTATCCATCTCCAGACTTTTTCATCATTTCAAACTGAAACTCTGTACCCATTAAAGAAAAACCTTATTCTTCCCACACCCCCTTAACCCTTGGTAGCTTCTATTCTACTTTCTGTATCTATGGATTAGACTGCTCTAGCTAACTCATAAAAATGTTACCATATGATATTTATCCTTTTCTGTCTATCATATTTAATTTAGCCTAATGTTTCTAAGGTACATCCATGTTGTAACATTCCTTGAAATTTTATTTCCTATTAAGGCAAAATGGTATTACACAGTATGTATTTACCGCATTTTGTTTATCTATTCATTCACTGATGGACATTTGTGTTGTTTTGACCAACCTGGCCAAATTCGAAATGAAGGAGAAAATTCTGCAAGCTGCAAGATGAAAGCAACAGCTAACCTATAAGAGAAAACCAATCAGGTTAACAGCAGACGTCTCAGCAGAGACTTTACAAGCCAGAACGAATTAGGGATCCCGTTCTAATCTTCTTAAACAGGACAAATGACAGCCACAATTTTTTTTCAAGTAGTTAACAGGGAAATTGTGCAGTCATTTTTTTTTTCTTTTATTTTCATTTCATTTCAGAATATTACAGGGATACAAACACTTTGGCTACATATATTGCTTTTGCACTGCCTGAGTCATAACTACAAGAATATCCATCCCCCAGAAAGTGTACATCACACCCTTTAGGTGTGAATTTACCCATCCCTTCCCCTCCCACCTGCCCAAAACCCAAAAAATGTTACTTCCATATGTGCACATAAGTAAGTGTCGATCAATCAGTGCCAATTTGACGGTGAGTATCTGTGGTGCTTGTTTTTCCATTCTTGTGATACTTCACTTGGAAGAATGGGTTCCAGCTCTATACAGGATAATACAAGAGGTATTAGTTCACCATTGATTTTTATGGCTAAATAGTGCTCCATGGTATGCCTATACCACATTTTATTAATCCACTTTTGCATTGATGGACACTTGGGTTGTTTCCACATCTTTGTAATTGTGAATTGTTCTTCTATAAACATTTGAGTGCAAGTGTCTTTTTTTATAGAATGTCTTTTTTTCCTTTGCGTAAATACCCAGTAGTGAGATTGCTGGATCAAATGGTAGTTCTACTTTTAGTGCTTTGAAGTATCTCCGTACTACTTTCCATAGACGTTGTACTAGTTTGCAGTCCCACCAGCAGTGTGTACATGTTCCTATCTCTCCACATCTGCACCAGCATTTGTCGTTTGGGGACTTTTTGATAAAAGCCATTCTCACTGTAGGTAGGTGATACCTCATTTTGGTTTTGATTCTCATTTCCCTGATGATTAGAGATGTTGAGCATTTTTTCATATGCTTATTGGCCATTAGTCTATCTTGTTTTAAAAGGCTTTTGTTCAGGCTGGGCGCGGTGGCTCACGCATGTAATCCTAGCACTCTGGGAGGCCAAGGCGGGTGGATCATTTGAGCTCAGGAGTTCGAGACCAGCCTGAGCAAGAGCTAGACTCCATCTCTACTGAAAAAATAGAAAGAAATTAGCTAGACAACTAAAAATATATATATAAATAAAAAAATTAGCCGGGCATGGTGGCGCATGCCTGTAGTCCCAGCTACTCAGGAGGCTGAGGCAGAGGGATCGCTTGAGCCCCGAAGTTTGAGGTTGCTGTGAGCTAGGCTGACGCCACAGCACTCACTCTAGCCCGGGGAACAAAGCGAGACTCTGTCTCAAAAAAAAAAAAAAAGAAAGAAAAAAAGGTTTTGTTCATGTTTTTGCCCACTTTTCAATGGGGTTGTTTGAAGTTTTCTTGCTGACTTGCTTGAGTTCTTTGTAGATTCTGGTTATTAGTCCTTTATTGCATTTAAATATTTTCTCTCATTCTGTACGTTGTCTATTTGCTCTATTGATTGTCTCCTTGGCTATGCAGACGCTTGACATATTTTCATCTCCTTCTCTTCAATTCTGTGACAGCCTGGTGTTAGATATCAGTGATGGTTGCACAATTCTAATAATACGCTAAAAAATTTAATCATACGCTTTAAATGAAGCGGTGTTTTTATGTGAATTATGTCCCAATAAAGCTATTATAAAAATGAGGAAGCAGCTCAGGGTTTTCAAAGGGTCTCAGGGAATGGGAAACAGGAACTGACTGCTAATGGGGTACAGTATTTCTTTTTAGGGTGATGACAATGTTCTGGAATTCGATAGTCATGATGGTTTCATGACTCCAACTAAATGTACTAAAAACCACTGGACTTTACACTTTAAAAGGATGAATTTTATTTTATGTTAATTGCATCTCAATAAAACTGTTATTAAAAAGAGGGAAACTGTTTCCTTATACATGCCAAGCAAAATGATGAATAAAAAGGTGTATCTTTGAAACGCCATGCTATCTAAATTATTTTGGTAAGCCTAAGGTGGTCTCAACTACTTACATGATCCTGACATCATAAGAACTAAAGGATATAGTATAAATATAGCACTTTATATAGTACCCAACACTTAGTAGGTACTTAATAAATTCACATGCGGGGAACGTGGCCAGTGTTCCCTGCAAAAAACTGGGTCCCTTTGGTAGAGTTGCAAGGGATAAGAAAATAATAGAGAGAAATGGAAAATGGAAGAAATAAAAGAATACACTGAGACAAAGATATAGTTTTATAGGTTTATAAAGATTATAGGCAAAGCGGGAGCTCAGGGGGCTCGGACCTCTCCGTTGGTCTCAAAAAGCCCTGAATGAGGTCTTACATGGTAACTTATAGGAAATAGTGAACAATTGTCAGGGGTAACAGATTTACATAACAACAGGTAGTTCCTCTCAGGTTAACAGATTTTCAAAAGGCTTTTACAGAAGGCTTCTACAGATTCTTTAACTAATTCTATTTACGTGAGCAAACAGTTACAAAGTCTTTCAAAGGTTAATTTCTAAATTCTAAGGTAAGTTCATCATTTAAACAGAGGGGTTAAACAGAGATATGTAGGCTCCATGTTTATTAGGTTATTGTGAATGGAGACAGGTAGTCTAGAGTGGTTTAAACAAAAGCTTTGCTTTTAGCCATTCAGGAAGGTGTCGTTTCCGGGAAGCTGTTTGTTCCGGAGGGCACTCCATCGTCAGCTCTCAGCTTATAGTTTTTAACAGATTTGCTTGTGCTTTACAAAGCAAATCCAATTCTTTAGGTCTGAGAAACGCGGCGCCTCATGGGATACAGCCGCTACTGCCTTTCAGAGACGCCCTTCCAGTGTAACAGCATTCGAAATGCAAACCAGCACATTCACCTATGCCTTCAGGGCAAAGCTCTGTAAAAACTCCTAAGACAGATCCTGTCCCAAAACAGGTTTAACACTAATTCATGGAGCAACATTCACATGATATGATAATTTTTTCATTTTTATGTATACTTTCCTAGCTAAAGTCTGTGCTTCTTCAGAGTAGGGACCTGACCTGTAACATTGCAGAGAACTGGTAAGCAAAATGATGAACCACGTGCATGGTAGACCCCATTTCCTGGTTCTAAATTTTGAGTGCTCCACTTCTTAGCTATATGACCATTCACAACTTAGTCTCTATGTCTCATTTTCCTCATGTTCAAATAGAAATTATAACAGTCTATAATTCCCCGGGTGACTATTAAGATTCATGAGTTCATCCATATGAAGTAGTTGGACTGGAGCCTGGCACATGTAAGCAGTCAATATATGTTAGCTCTTATTCCGAATACCTAGTACAGTGTCTGACTTGTGGTAGACATTCAGTAGAATTTTATGTAAGATACATTGATTTTTCATTTTAGAGGCTGGATGGCAGAAATTAAATGTGTTGCATTATTTTTGGAAACCTGGACACTGAGAGGTATAACTGTAAACTGGGTTGGGCCACCTATCCAGAGTCAGCTCAAGTAACCTGAGTGGGACGAGAGGAAAGGATCATCTGCTTCCATTTCATTTGATTCCTTTTACTTCCTAATGGTCCTACTTTTGCTTTCAAAAACACCATATCCTATTTACAAAGTTGTTTTGTTCCTCACGTCTACTCCTCTAAGTGGTGCAACATGTGGATCAGCTGAGACACTCGGTTTCTTCTGGGTAACAAGTCAAGGACAGTTGACATTATTGAAGCATGAGGAACCTAAGATAAAGCTGACTGATCATTTTCTAGAGTAATTACACTCAGACAAACAGAAACAACTCTTGTTAGGCAGAAATCTTGTTTGTGCTAAGAGATATGTACAGCTGTATTACGTGTCACTTCTAATTCATCTTAAAATGTCATGATACATTTCATTTACATTAGATTGCAAAAGGAACTTGGTAAAGAGTTCCAATGTTTGTATTCAGAGATTGTGTATATGAAAATTGTTCAAATGGGGCAGTTTAAATTATACTTTTAGTAAATGAATTTGGGTTTTCTATTTTTACACAGGATATCCCAAGCTCAGAATTGAGTGCCTTTCAAAAAATGGCTCAACACCATGTGAATTGACATTGACTCCCCAGCCACCATAATTTATGGACATCAATTAGATAATGGGCTATTTTGAAAGTTTTTATGAAAATGCCAATTTGAAACCTTGGCATTGATGGCAACAGCCTTCTCTGCTGTGTATGGAAGGCGACAAGCCAAATGATCTGTATGGAATTTCTTCATCAATCTGGAATGGCAGGCAGTAAATAATTCCCATTGAAAACTGAAATCACCTGATAGAGGCCTCACCATAGAGGTATTCAGTTATTTATTCACATCTTTGCAGTCAGGCAGAAAACCCAAAATTGCATCATTATGTCCAAGCATGAAGCCTAGATGATCAGGAACATGACTCCATTCCATTGGTTATACTATATGCTGACCCCAAATCACACTCCCCACCAACAACCAAGACTTGATTAGTATATCAAGCTCAACATGTCTAGATCTTTCCTACAACAGAATTTTTCTTAAGCAGTTCCACAATAAGATCCTGTACCATCACCAAAATAGTTCTATTGGCTCATCCCTCTAATTCTCTAGGTTTTTACAGACTGCCTGGGTCCTAGAAGCAGACACAACTTAGGTACAGAGTCTCAGCCTACTACTAATAAACTCCTTAGCACAGGAAGCACCTCCTGCTCCTCCCTCCAGCTCAATTGAATTATTTGCAGTTCACAGACAGTGTCACATTTTCTCATGATGCTGCTTTTGCTTGAGATACTCTCACTCCTCCTCATCTTGCCAGCCTGGGAAACTACTCATTTTTCAACATTTCTCAAGAATCAATTACACTTCCAAATCTTCTCTGACCTATTCACACTCCACAACCACCTTATTCCCACACCTGAGGACACATGTGTGAACACACACAAATAATCAGAGTTCACAGTTCCTTCCTGTTTGCTTCCAAAGGCATCATCAAGGGCCACACACTGTTCTAAGTGCTTTTTATCTATTAACTCTTTTAATCCTCATAACCACCCTATGAAGAAGGTACTCTTATCATCTTTGTTTTACAGATTTAAAAAATAAGACACAGAGAGTTTAACTTGAATACAGTCACTCACAATAAGCATGTTGTGGAGGCAAGATTTGAACACTGGTAGGGTGGTCTGTGGACTTAACCATTGCACTATATGGAGAAGATCTATCAGACATGTATATGCATTTGGAACATGTGTCCTAAAATGGTTCAGCTCTTGTCAGAAAACGGGGGTCAGTTTTTCTATTAATCCAACAAAAGATATATAATAAATTGTCTCTGGAGTGGGCCAAGTGACTACCTGAAAGCAGAATGTGCCCTCTGGGTTTCAAGCCATTAACCTAGTTTGCTCCATCCCATAGACCTGGCTGTGGCGGAAACACCTTGCTTTTGCAGTGACCTGTTATGAAACAGAAATGTCAGCCACCATAAAATTCACAAGACATAATTCCAATAAGAACCACTGTCTGATGTGTATATTTTCTCACTGAAGCATGAGAAGGTCAAATTCTATTTAATGACTTGAATTTAGAAGAAAACAAAACCAATGGAAGCGCATGTGCACACATACACACCCACATAAACAGGGCTTCAGTACAAAGCAATATTGACATTCTTTTCTACTGATTAATTACAATTTTATTCTAATATTGCTGTGTCAAAGAGAGTAGAATGTCAAAACTCTAACTGCCTTAACCATTTGGGTTCTTTCTGCTGAAAACCGTTAGGTAGGAAAAATACTGTAACTGGTTCCTTGAAGAATAAGTTTTAGGAAAATGTTTTGTTCTTCTTTCAAAATCCTTAGTATGGAACACACCTTACAAGTACCTAAGAGTGTCTGAATATGGGCACATAGAGAACTATAAAAAATGGGAATAAGGAGGTAAAGGTTTTTATTTCATCCTTGCCATATATTTCCACAATTTGGGGGTATTTGTCAGGTATCACTCAGGAGACCCAAGTTTTCATCAATGATGGGATAAATTTATGTTGTGTGTGTGTATGTGTGTGTGTGCTTCCTGGTAAGATCCAATGAACACAGCAGCACTTCTTGATATTCCTGCCAAATGCATAAATTGATTCTATTAATGAGAAAAACATCAGACAAACTGAGGGATATTCTACAAAATAAGGGGGTGGTAATCTACAAAAGTTTCATAGCCATAAACATTAAGGAAGGACTAAGGAAATGTTCTGGATTGAGGGAGGCTGAAGAGATGTAATAACTGGGTATAATGCATGACCCTTGATAGAGTTGACTTGCTATAGAGGGTTTGATTGGTGAAACTTGAATGGAACTCTAGAGTTGTGGGTACTGTTGCTTTATTTTATTTTTTTTAATTTTTTTTATTTCAGCATATTATGGGGGTACAAATGTATAGGTTACATATATTGTCTTTGTCCCACGTGAGTCAGAGCTTCAAGCATGTCCATCTCCCAAAAAGTGCACATTGCACCCATTAGGTGTGAATATACCCATACCCCCTCCTCCCGCCTCCCATCTATTATTACTATATATGCACTTAAGTGTGGATCAGATGAATGGAATAATTGTTTTCAACAACTCTGCTGTTTTTTGCTCTCTAGTTGGGCATAGTGAACCAATAAGAAAAGGCTTTCTTCATAACTGAATAATTTTGGAATATTGACTTTACCTAAATGTGACAAATATTACTGTACATATAAATATGTCATTTATTTGCATATTTGTTGAATTATTCATCAAAAGGCTCCATTGAAAATGTGGATGCCTTGATAGTAAATTTTTATCACCATGGAAAATTGATTAATATGGAAATAGCATCAAAAATTTATTAAAATGAAAATAGCATTTAATACAATGCTGAAACACAGAGATAAATTTACAAAGGATAGCATGTACCACAAATGGTTTTCATAATATTTCTCAGAATATGAAGATACTGATTTAAAAAATGCCAACAAATTATTTTACAGGTAGGCATAATTATTGATTCTTATAACTCGGGCTATAGGCTTCTCTTTTTCTATTAGGTAAAAAAGTGTTTGACTTCTGGGAGTAATGTCAGGAAAAAAGCAGAATAGTATATTTTCCTCACAAAAATACTGAATAGCAACTATTCACAGACAGGAATGCCTTTGTGAAAATCCCAGATCTCAGGGGTGAGGCTAAAGCACACTGTTGGAGTAAAAATCCTAAAAAAAAAAAAAAAAAAAAAAAAAAAAAAAAATTACAGGGGTGTAAGAGTAGCAATTTCACTTTGACTATGTTGCCCCTCCCCAAGGCCAGCACAGCATCACACCCAGAGGGCTTTCTTGAACATGCAGTTCCTCCAGTGGGGAACAGAGATCCTGAGGCAGACATCCAGCTTCTCCAGTGTTCTAGGGCACTTCTTAGGAAGCCTACTTCTGTCTTGTCACATGCAAAATACTGGCAAAAACAACAGGGCCAGACAACCTTGAACCATCTAGGAAGAGAGAAGGAGAGCAGAGCTCACAGCCACCAACATGCTTATCTTGCCAGTGGCACCACATCTGTGCCAGCCGTCTTGTTCAAGTAGAGAGCCAACCCAGTGGTTTCACCTACATGTGGAGCCACGCTGTTAGCCCTATCTTGCCAGGGACCATATTCAGCAATTCTGCCTCACTGTAGTCCCCTAAAATGATCCTGCCTGGTCATGGAGCCAAGCCAGAATCCCCACTCAACTGTGGAGCACAGCCTATGGTCCTGTCAGACCAAGGAACCAAGCCAGTGACCCCACCCAGCAGTGGAGCAGAGCTTGCATTCTTGTCCAACCTGGAGCCCCATATAATTATAGGGATCAGCTTATCACTCTACCTGACCACTGGTGACTCCACTCAGCTATAGAGCACAACCAGTGGCAACAACTAAGTGGGGAACCCAGTCAGTGATTCTGCACAAGTATGTGGAACAGCAAGTGTTCCTGCTCAACCACAAAGCCTACTGTCCCTCTCAAATGTAGAGCCCAGCCTGAAGCCCCAACAAATTGCAGAGTTCATCCTGAAACCCCATCTGAACACAGAATCCAGCAAGCAGCACCACTTATACAGGGAGTACAGACTACAGCCCCACTCAACCGGGGGCAATTGTGGAGATCTGACTGCAGTCCCACCTTATTGGAAAGTCTTGCCATTGGTACCACCATGCTAGGAAGCACACCCTGTGATACCACCTGACCATGGCTATTGTGGAGCACAGAAGCACCAATACCTAACAAGAAAATCCAACCACAGGACCATGGAGCCAAGCCAGCAGACTCACTTGACTGTGGAGCCCAGCCATCACCCCAGTCAGCCTTAGAGCATGGACAGCAGCTCTCCCCAACCAGAGATCCTATCAGAAATCTATGTTGTGTTTATATGTCAAATTTGAATATAAATATAACATTTTATTTATTCATTTGTACTTAAGTTGTGTCTATGTCTTTGTAATCATGAATAATGCTGCAACGAATATGAAAGTGTGGCTATCTCTTCAAGACAGTGATTTCATTACCTTTGAATATATACCCAGAAGTTGAATTGCTATATCATATGATAGTTCCATTTTTAAATTTTTGAAGAACCTATGTACGTTTTCCATAATGTCTGCACTAATTCATATTCTCACAAACAGTACACAAGGATTTCCTTTCCTCCACATTCTTGACAACATTTCTTATCACTTATCTTTTTTATAAAGCCATCCTAATTAGTATGGTGTAATGTCTCATTGTGGATTTGATTTGTGGTTTCCTGATGATTAGTGATGTTGAGCACCTTTTCATATACCTGTTGGCCTTTTGTGTGTCTTCTTTTGAAAAATGTCTGTCAGTACTTTGCTCATTTTTAAATCAAAATTTTTTTTTTTATTTCAGCAAATTATGGGTGTACAGATGTTTAGGTTACGTGTGTTACCCTTGGTTCCCCCCCCACCAAAGTCCGTGTTTCAAATATGTCCATCCTTTGGGTAGTGCGCATTGCACTCCTTGTGTATACAAATGCCCGTCCCCTCCTCCCTCAAATTTTTGTGTTTATTTTGAATTATTTGAATTCTTTATATATTTTGGATAGTAATCCCTTATTAGTATATTGTTTTACAAATATTTTCTCCTATCCCATAGATTGATTTTTATTTTTGTTTATTGTCTCCTTTGCTGTACAGACACTTTTTATTTTGATGTAGATTCATATGCTTACTTTTGCTTCTCTTGACCATGCTTTGGGTGTTATATCTAAAAAATCATTGCAAAGACCAATGTCAAGGAGCTTTTAACCTATGTTAAGAAGAAAAAACTAAACACATTTTTTTGTTTTAATTTATGAATAGCCAGTTATAAAATACATTTAGTTGGATATGCATAGTATAAATAGTTACTTTTTACACTATTGATTAATTAATTTTTCTTAAAAAGTAATGTTGATTTTCCTTTGAAGAGTGTCTATTGTGCTGTTCAGTGTGTAATGCAGGACTGAGTACTTCCTGTAGGGTTGGTCTGGTCTTTGCAAAATTCCTTTGTTTTGTTTTATAGGTTTGTTTGTTTTTGTAATTCTGTTGATGATTCTTTTCTTAAAATAACAAATATTACTAAAAATAATAATGATGAAAGGCAATTACTGTCATAACATTTGGAGAAAGATGAGTGGTAACCCTGTGAAATATAAAAATATCTTGTAAAACTATTATAAAATTTTGATAGTGGTATGAAAATGGACTTAAAAGATTCCTCAGAAGCCAATCTCACCGGGGTTAGGTGATACCTCATTGTGGTTTTGATTTGCATTTCTCTAATGATTAGAGATGTTGAGCATTTTTTTATATGTTTGCT
>NW_012156284.1:6386362-6388119 GCF_000956105.1 Propithecus coquereli
AGGATATACATTACTCAATAAATGAAGTTAAATGAAGTGACTAAAAAAATAATATACCCTTGTTTACATCATATATTAAAATAAGCTTTGGATAGATCATAATTCAATGTAAAACATGAAATCATGAACACATGAATCAAATGTTTAACCAAATGGTTTAACATTTGGAATATTTATATAAATACAGAAATGGAAAAATTCTATAAGCACAGAAGGTATGGAAGCCATCAAAAAATACAAAGAAAATGTAATTCAACTACCTACAAGATACTTTTATGAATCAAAACACAAAGAAATTTAAAAGGCAAATAATGGAGAAAAATCGTAACAAATATGACAAAGAATTAATAAATTAATCAATTATTAGATACCATCTGTTCTAGTAGAACAAGATCAATATATAGCTAAGCATTTTTCTTTATCATCAACTATGTATGAAAACAATTATCTTAGAAGAGGAAAAATTAGAAACTAGAAAGTCTTCCACTAAATAATATTTATTTTCTGTGAGATGTTTCAATTAAAGTGTTTTCAGATCCATATGCTAGAGTACATTTATATAACCTGTACATCACTAAGCAAACCCAATTTATTATTATTATATATAGCTTCTGTTTAGGCTTTCCTTTGTTTTAGCAACACTACCACTACCACTAGCTCTTCCCTGCTACTTTTTTTATCATTTGTATAATGCATGGTTTTTATGGATAAAATAATTGTGACTGAAAATGATTCTGTTGCATAGGAGATTTTTTTACCTTCTGTATTTTTGGTACTAGTATCAGATGACCTGAGTGTTATAACTAATTTCAAATTAATTTGTATACTTTATGAATCACATTATAGACAAATCACATTATGAAAACCTTGAGTGGTAGGAGAATGCTTGGATACATTACTTATACAACTCAATAAGGAAAGCACTGAGACCACAAGAAGAATTTTCAAAAGATATGAACTTTTAAGCAGTGGATATACAAATGCTGAAAGTCACCTAGTGTTATGGTTTGAGTTTGTCCTTAATAAAACCCATGTTGAAATTTGATCTCCAGTGTGGAGGTTTGGGAGAGGGAGCCTAGTGGAAGGTGTTTAGATCACTGGGACAGACCTCTCGGGAATGGTTTGGTGCTGTTCTCAAGGTAGTGAATGAATTCTACCTCTCACCAGACTAGATACTTATCTTGCAGGAGTGGATTATTTCACACAAAATTAAGTTGTTATACAGCCAGGATGCCCCTTGGTTGTTGCCACTTTGCATGTATTTACTGCCCTATTGACCTTCTCTGCCATGTTATGATGCAACACAAAAGCCATTGCCAGAAGTAGGGCTATGCCCTCTTACTTCCCAGCCTGCAAAACTGTGAGCTCCATAAACCTTTCTTTATAAATCATGCAGCCTCAGGTATTCTGTTATAGTAACATGAAACTAAGACACCTAGTAGAAAAAAAAAATAGTAAATTTAAACAAGACATATTTTGCTTATCCAATCAGCAAGCAATATTTTTAATGAAAATATCTGGAGCAGATGAGGGTATGTTGAAGGTAATGCAAATGTACACATTCTGAAAAAGCCTTGGGAGAGAAAAAGAGAGAGAGGGAGAATAAGAGCAAGAAAAAGAGAGAGAGAGACTCCTAAGCTTTAATTAGCAATTCTACTCCCAAAAACATGGTTTAAGTAAAAATAATATACAAGAAAAAATATGTTTTTGTCAAAGCTATTTATAATTACCCTGCTATTTTTTTTTTTTTTTTTTTT
>NW_012156284.1:6388699-6393435 GCF_000956105.1 Propithecus coquereli
TATAATAAGAAGAGAAATCACAAATATGAAATTTACAAAGATGAAGAACAACATAAAAATCACCAAATCTAGAATGACATTTAAAAATATTATTTAACTACCTGACACACCTTTCCTACATTTTTAGCTGCATACTACTTGATTGCTTCCTCACATGACATAGATTTTGTAATATCCTTTCATTTAAATATGATAGATAATTTAGCCGTTCCCCTTAAAAAATGATATTTTACAAAAGCTGTTGTAAACATCACAATTTCTTATTTTGATGTCATATGAAGTTTTGTAAATATTGCCTGATTTGGGACAGCCTCTATTTCATTTCTTTCCTATATGAGCTATTGCAAACATACTCATTGTTTGTACTATTGCTATAGGCTCATGTCCTATAAATACAGAAATTCTCATAAAATCTTCTTAACACAATTCTCATTTTTAAAAAGACAGGTTTTCTGTGAATGATTGTACTATTTTCTACACGTTTTAATATTTTCCATATGTTCTACAATTAATATTTTTGTATTTTATAAAGTATAATGTATGGTATTAAAGTAAATTTAAAGGTAGGATATGGCATAACTTTGTATCAATAAAAATAAGGTAGTTAAAATATTTTTAGAGTTTCTTCATTCTTTGTAACCACTGTCTTCAAGAAGGGAAACAAAGTAATTGAATCTGATGGTCACGTGCAAGGAGATGCCCACTCTTATTGATTATAAGCATGCGTCTTATATTTGCAAAGGCAAAAGGCTGCACACTGTGTTGTTCTGATAGTTTGTTTAAATGGGTGTTTGGAAAATGTGATGCGTGTATGTGGCATGTCCAGGTAATCAAGTGGCCATATCCCAGTTGGAATCACTGCTTATTTTATAAAAAATAATTGGACCATTTCTCAGTGTTTTGTGGAGAATATTAAGAATAGCTATTATAACGTTAATCATTAATGCATATTCACTGCTCCTATTTGTACATTATGTCACCACAAAAGCCAGTGCATCATTGACACATAACGCAGCTTGTCAAATACCTGGACCAGAGGATGGCACTTTTCAGATCATTGGAAGTACTATGGATTGAACTAGGGAGTATTAATTCCAGCTTCCAAAATTTCTCTCTGCAATGACACATAGATGAATTCATATGAATGTAGATAAAGTGTATAAAATGAAATTTAACTGTTCCTCCAGGGTGACCAACTTGGTTCCCACGTAAAGGAAACTTGAAAATTTTTGCCAAACCTGATCATACACCTGTCCAAGGACTGACATTCTCTTCTTAGCCTAATTTGGTTTAGAAATTCTCTGCAGTACTATATTTATATCTGATATCCCTCTAGCTCTGTTTTATCTTTTCAAGTTGTGTTGATATCCTACCCATTCTGTTATAATCCACTCTTTCTCTGCTCTTCCATGTATATATCTTTATTTTTGTCTTAGGGTTCACAAATTAGAAGAAAATTACACTTCCAAACAGACTGAGAGAGGATACACACTCACTGAAGTGACAGATAATTTCCTTCTTATAAAAATATGCTTTACTTTTTTAGAAAAAATAATTGATTATATGAATAAGCACTTATCATGTCAAATAAGAAGTCATTGCCATATTTTCAGAGATGGGGAAATTTAGTGTTCTGAGACTACCTAAAAAAAGAATACTTGTTCAAAAAAGAGTTTTTACCTAGACCAATGTGTAGAAGAGTATTTATTACATTTACTTCTAGAACTTTTATGGTTTCATGCCCTACATTTAAGTCCTTTATTCATCTTGAATTAATTTTTGTATATGGTGAGAGATAAGGGTCCAGTTTGATTCTTCTTCATGAGGCTATCCAATTTCCCCAGCACCATTTATTGAATAGGGAATCTTTTTCTGAGTATATGTTGCTGTGTGCTTTGTAAAAGATCAATCATCCATAGACATATGATTTTATTTCTGGGTTCTTATTTTGTTCCATTGGTGTATGTCTCTGCATTTATACCAGTACCATGTGGTTTTGGTTACTATATCCTTGTGGGATAATACGAAGTCAGGTAATGTGATGCCTCCAGATTTGTTCTTCCTGCTTAAGATTGGTTTGGCTATTCAGGTTCTTTTTTGGTTCCAAACGGAGCTTAGAATTATTTTTTCTAGGTCTCTAAAATACGATCTTGGTATTTTGATGGGGACTTCTTTGAACCTGTAAATAACTTTGGGGAGTATGGACATTTTAATGATTCCACCAATCCATAAGCACGGGGCTTTTTTTTCATTTGTTTGCATCATCAATTATTTATTTCATCAGTGTTTATAGTTCTCCTTGTAGAGATAAATCATCTTCTTGGTAAAGTATAGTCTTAGTTATTTTATTTTAATATTCATAAACTATACATCTGACAAAGAACTAATATCCATAATCTACAAAGCACTCAAATCATCAGGAAAAAAACAAATACCTCCATCAAAAAGAGGGCAAAAGACGTGAACAGATGTTTTTCAAAAGAAAACAGACTAATGGTCAACAAACATATGAAACAATTTTCAACATCACTAATAATAAGGAAATGCAAATTAAAACTGCAATGAGATACCAACTTACCCCTATCAGAATGGCCATTATTAAAAAGTAAAAAATAATAGATGCTGGCATTGATGGAGACGGAAAAGAACGCCTATACACTGTTGGTGGGACTGTGAATTAGTACAACCTCTATGGAAAACAGCATGGAGATTCACCAAAGAAATAAATGGAAGTGTACCATTCAATCCAGCAATCCCACAGCTGTGTATCTACCCAAAGGAAAAGAAATCATTTTATCACAAGACATCTGCATTCAAATGTTTATCACAGCACAATTCACAATTGTAAAGATGTGAAATCAACCTAAGTGCCCATTAATTCATGAGTGGATAAGGAAAAATATTTTATATGTATATGTATACACACACACACACACACACACATGCCATGGAGTACTACTTAGCCATAAAAAGGCATGAAATAATGTCTTTTGCAGCAACTTGGGTGGAACCGGAGACTATTACCCTATGCCAAGTTTCTCAGGAATGGAAAAACAAACACCATGTGTTCTCAAGTGGGAGCTAAATAAGTGGGAGCTAAACAATATGTACACATAGGCACAAAGAGATATAAATGACGCTGGAAACTTAGAAAGAGGAGTTTGGGGGTGGTAAGGGAAAAAATTATCTATTAGATACAATGAACACTAGTATGGTGACAGATATAATAAAATGCCTGACTTAAGCATTATATAAGGTATTCATGTAACAAAAAGCTTAGTACTCCTTTAATATTGTGAAATAATAAAAAATGACAGAGCATGTAATGGTAGAATTTGCAGTGAGGTTCTCTACTTCAAGATAACTTCTTATAACCTGTATGGAATCAATTATACTAAAATATTAAATATAGGAATAGAATAATAAAAATTAGCTAACATTTATTGAGTGCTTATTAGGTCCCAAGAAACTGTTCTGTGTGCTTTACCTTCATCAACTCAATCTTCATAACAACCCCGCAAACCATTATTATCACCATTTTACAGAGAACGAGACTGAGACCCAGTGGTTAAGCAGTTTGCTCAAAGTAATACAAGTAATGAGCGGTAGAACCAGGATTTAAATCCAGGCAATTTGGCTCCAGAATTTATACTATTAACACTGACTATCCTATTCTCATTAATGTTTACAAAGAGTTATTTTGAAAGTTCTTAAAAATGTGTGCCATGTTTATAGTTATACAGGAGCAGGATTGTTCCTTTGGAGACAACAGTGAGAGTCCACTCCATTGTGGCAATTTACTTCTGGGCAACATTTATGGTTTTCTAACACTTCACTTGTTAGAGTGGATAAAAGTCAGGAATAAGGAGGCTACTGGACTTCATAATTGCTTTAATATCCTGAGCATAAAAAATCTGCTTCAAGATGGTGATGTTTTATTTCCTTCCAATGTCATGAAAATTGGCAGATGCTGTTGGAACCTGGCCTGCTTTCCTAGTCTAGTTCATAGGAAAAAAAAATCATTTCATTATTTGTCATATTCAAAGCAAAGACCTTTATGAAAAAACTCTGTGCATTTTTTATAAACCTATTTATTTCTAAACATTAAAATTTTCTTTGGGGGCTGCCAGATGAATTGATTAGCTTTCTTGATGGATAGTAATATTGCTTTTGGAATGTATCAGCAGAATATTTCAGACTTGGCCTTCTTCAGGTTTGAATACACTTATTAAAATTAAAGCTATTCATCACATTAATGCTATATCTATAGCCATTTATAGTTAAGAAATAAAACTTGTTCTATCTTCTTGGAAAAAAGCAACAAGGTAAAATAGACAGTAGTACTGAGATAAGGCATCAGCCAGTATCACCAAAAAGGGAGTAATTCTATTGATAGTGAAAATGATATACAGAAGACCTCCTCAAAAATTTTGCCCTAGGACATGCCTCATTTCGGAATCAAAATTGTTCATTATCACACCAAGAGGACAGTCCGATGTAAATACCATTTTCATTTTATCATCATTGTAATATATAGAAGTAAAATAGAATGTTAAACTAAGAATTTTCAAAAATTCTCTATTTTGGTATCATCTAATGCCATCCCACCACTTTTTCCAACCACTTTTCACAATGGTCCTCTGAAAATTTTTAGGATATGCCGGTCTCTCTGTTTCTTCAATGTACTTTTACTTGTTGTTTCTTTTTTTTTTTTTAACTTTTGAAAAGTTATTTTT
>NW_012156284.1:6393965-6394270 GCF_000956105.1 Propithecus coquereli
TGTTTCCACATCTTTGCAATTGTGAATTGTGCTGCTATAAACATTCGGGTGCAGGTGTCTTTCTTTTACAGTATCATTTGGTCTTTTGGGTAGATGCCCAGTAATGGCATTGCAGGATCGAATGGTACTTCTACTTGTATCTCTTTAAGATATCTCCACATTGCCTTTCCACAGAGGTTGCACTAGTTTGCAATTCCACCAACAGTTCAAGAGTGTTCCTATCTCTCCGCATCCATGCCAACATTTATTGTTTTGGGACTTTTTGATAAAGGCCAGTCTCACTGGAGATAAGTGATATCTCATTG
>NW_012156284.1:6395162-6413748 GCF_000956105.1 Propithecus coquereli
CGTCCTCTGCTATTTCCTTCCTCAATGTTTCATAGTTCTCCCTGTAGAGGTCTTTTACCTCCTTAGTTAAATATATTCCTAGATACTTTATTTTCTTAGTTGCTATTCTGAAGGGAATTGAGTCTTTGATTTGGTTCTTGGTATGACTGCTGTTGGTGCACATGAAAGCCTCTGATTTGTGTGTATTCATTTTATATCCTGAGACTTTACTGAATTCATTTACAATTCCAGGAGCCTCTTGGTTGAATCCATGGGGTTTTCTAGATATGATATCATGTCATCAGCGAATAGTGACAGTTTGATCTCTTCTGTTCCCATTCGTATGCCTTTAATCCCACTCTCTTGTCTGATTGCTGTGGTCAGGACTTCCAGCATTATGGTGAATAGAAGTCGAGATAGTGGGCAACCTTGTCCAGTTCCATTTCTAAGTGGGAATGCTTTCAGTTTTTCCCCATTAAGTATGGTGTTGGCTGTGGGTTTGTCATAAATGGCTTGTATCATTTTTAGGTTAGCCCCATCTATGCCTATTTTGTTAAGCGTTCTTATCATAAATGGGTGTTGAAGTTTGTCAAATGCTTTTTCTGTGTCTATTGAGAGAATCATATGGTTTTTGTTTTTGCTTCTCTTTATGTGGTGAATTACGTTTATAGATTTGCGTATGTGGAACCATCCCTGCATCTCTGGAATGAAGGCCACTTGGTCATGATGGATTATTTTCTTAATAAGCACCTGGATTCGGTTAGCCATAATTTTTTTGAGAATTTTTTCATCTATATTCATAAGGGATATTGGTCTGTAGTTTTCCTTTTTTGCTGTGTCCTTTCCTGGTTTTGGTATCAGGGTTATGTTGGCTTCATAAAATGTGTTGGCGAGTTATCCATCCTTCTCGATGTTGTGGAATAATTTCTGCAGGATAGGCACCAGTTCTTCTTTGTAGGTGTGGTAAAATTCAGGTGTGAAACCATCTCGTCCGGGACTTTTCTTTTTTGGAATGTTTTTTATTGCTGTTTCAATTTCAGTCCTTGATATTTGTCTGTTCAGGAATTCTATTTCTTCCTGATTGAGCCTAGGGAGGCTGTGTGTTTCTAAAAATCTGTCCATTTCCACGATAGTTTCCAGTTTGTGTGCATAAAGGTTTTTGTAATATTCATAAATTATATCTTGAATTTCCACAGCATCGGTTGTAACTTCTCCTTTTTTGTTCCTGATGGAGCCTATTAGGGATTTTTCTTTTCTGTGTTTCGTTAGTTTAGCCAAAGGTGTGTCAATTTTGTTTATTTGTTCAAAGAACCATCTTTTTGTTTTATTAATCTTCCGTATAGTTTCCCTGTTGTCAATTTCATTTAGTTCGGATTTGATCTTATTAATTTCCCTTCTTCTGCTGGGTTTGGGGTTGGTCTGTTTTTCTTTTTCCAATTCTTTGAGTCAATTCATTAGGTTGTCTATTTGTGATCTTTTGACTTTTGGATATAGGCATTTATGGAAATAAACTTTCCTCTCAGGACTGCTTTGGCTGTATCCCACAGATTTTGATAACTTGTGTCACCTTTGTCATTTAGTTCAAAGAATCTTTTAATTTCCATCTTTACTTCATCATTTATGAAGGAATAATTCAGCAGAAAGTTGTTTAATTTCCTAGACTTTGTGTAGAGATGAGAGTTTCTATTGGGGTTGATTTCTGTTTTTATTCCACTGTGATCTGAGAAGATACATAGTATGATTTCTATTTTTTAAATTGTTTGCGACATGCTTTGTTTCTTAGAATGTGGTCAGTCTTATAGAATGTCCCATGAGCTGATGAGAAGAATGTGTATTCAGTGGTTTTCGGTAGAATGTCCTTTAAATGTCAGTCAAGTCCATTTGTTCTAGAGTTCTGTTTAAGTCCATTGTTTCTTTGTTAACTTTCTGCTTGGAGAATCTGTCCTGTGCTGTCAGTGGGGTGTAGAAGTCTGCGACTGTTATGGTGTTGCTGTCTATCAATTTGTTTAGATCAAGTAGAGTTTGCTTTATGAATCTGGGTACACCTAAGTTGGGTGCATACATATTTAGAATTGTTATGTCTTCTTGTTGAACTGTACCCTTTACCATTATATAGTACCCCCTTTGTCTTTCATTACTTTTGTTGATTTAAAAACCAAGTTGTCTGAGATCAAAACTGCAACACCAGTCTTCTTTGGCTTCCATTTTCTTGAAATATTGTTTTCTATCCCTTCACATTGAGTCTAAATGCATCCTTGCAGGTTAGATCCATTTCCTGGAGACATCAGATGCTTGGCTTAGTTTTTTTTTTTTTTTATCCATTCAGCCAGTCTATATCTCTTGAGAGTGGAGTTCAAACTATTCACATTTATTGAGAGAACCGATAAGTGGGGTGAATTACTGTTCATTCTGTTGGGTTGCATTTTGTTGCTTTGTTTTCTATCTTGAGCCATTGTTGAATGTAGCCTTCGATCTTTAACTTTTGAGTGGTTTCACATTCGAGAGTGTTTATTGTGCTGATCCTTGTGTAATTCTGTTTTGAGTACTTCTTGAAGAGCTGATCTTGTCTTGGTGAATTCCCTCAGTCTTTGCTTATCTGAGAATGTCTTTTTCCTCTTCATATATGAAAGTTAGTTTTTAAGGGTACAAGATTCTAGGCTGGGTATTATTCTGTTTCAGAATGGGGCCCCAGTCTCTTCTTGTTTGTAGGGTTTCCGTTGAGAAATCTGGAGTTATTCTGATGGGCTTTCTTTCGTATGTTACTTGTTTCTTTCTCCTTACAGCTTATAGAAGGGCCTCTCTAGTGGATATTTTGGTCCATCTAATAACTGTGTGACGTGGTGTCTTCCTATTTGCATTGAATCTCCTTGGGGTCCATTGAGCTTCTTGTACCTGTATATCTAGATTTTTAGCAAGGCCTGGAAAATTCTCCTCTATTAATTCTTCAAATAGCTTATCCAGCCCTTGACTGTTTTCTTCTTCACCTTTCGGAACCCCTATCACCCTCAGGTTCAGTTTTTTCACATAATCCCACCTTTCTTGTAGGCTTATTACTTTTCTTTTAGGTTTCTGCTCGGTTTCTGTGACTGACTTATTTAATTGGAAGGAGTTGTCTTCAATCTCTGAGATTCTTTCTTCTGTTTGATGTACCCTGTTCTTGAGGCTTTCCACAGTGTTTTGTAATTCCCTGTATAAGTCCTTTCTTTCCAGGAGATTGGTTTGATTTTTCTTTAATATTTCAATTTCTTTAGTGAATTTTTCTTCCAAGTCCTGGATTTTTTTTTGTGTGTGTGTGTGTGGTTTCTTTATGTTGGTTATCCATTTTTTCTTGGATATCATTCAGTTTTCTTGCAATCCCTGTTTGAAATCCTTCTGTCATTTTAGTGTTCTGAGTTTGGTTAATGTCCATTGCTGGGGAGCTGTTGTCCCTCTTTTGGGGTGTGCTTTCCGTTTGAGTCTTCATACTTCCAGAGTTCTTTCACTGGTTCCTTCCCATCTGGATCAGTTGTTTCTTCTTGCCTTAAATTTTCATGTGGATAATGACACACCCTGTTTAGTCTCTGAGCCAGTAGGTGGTGTTTGCAGGTGAGATTCGACCACACCCTTTATGATGAATCTGTAGATGCATTGAAAGGGTGTGCAGGATGACCTCACTGTCAGTAGGTGGCACTTGGAGGGAGGAGCAAGCTGCGGTGCTGTTTTTGGGTCCTGTAGCTTGCTCTTATTCCTCTAGAGAGGCCCTCTTGTGCCTCGGGTGGTGGGTTGGGCCCTGGGATTTCCAGGTGTGTCCTTATTCTCCCCCTCAGTGGGAGGAGTGAGTCTGGTTGGGGCTGGGTTGGGTAAGCCTGCCCTCAGGCCCCACCACTGCTGTTAGCAGGGATCAACTTCTGCTCTTTTTTTCTGTGCAGAGGTGCTGGGAGGGGCTTAAATGGCTCCACTCAGCTGAAAGTCTGGGCTTGGGGGCTGTGGCTGCCTAAGGCCCACACTCTGGAGCAGGTCTCACTCCCCTCCACTTTCCCCCTCTCCGTGGCCTCTCCCAGGCCTCTGCCAGCAAGCAGGACCTCAGGCCTATGGATCTCCCCTGGCTGTGACGTGGGCCGTGGGCAGGGGGTTCCCTATTCAGGATCGTAGCCTGAGCTGTCCTTATTCTCCCTCTCAGTGAGGGCAGAACCGGGAGTGAGTCTGGGTGGGGCTGGGTTTAATAAGCCTTCCCTCAGGCTCCATAGCTGCTGTTAGAAGGGGTCAAATTTCTGCTGTTTGTTTCTGTGCAGAGCTGCCGAGAGGGGCTGAAATGGCTCCACTCAGCTGAAAGTCTGGGCTTGGGGGGTGGGGCTGTCCAAGACTGGCACTCTGGAGCAGGTCTCGCTCCCCTCGAATCTCCCCCTCTCCGTTTCCTCCCCCCGGCCTCCGCCAGCATGCAGGGCCTCAGGCCAATGATTCCCCCTGGCTGTGACGCGGGTTGGGAGGTTCCGCACCCAGGATCGTAGCCCGAGCTGGGTGCACAGCCCTCCTCTAGGAGGAGGGTTGCTGGTCAGGCATGCCCATCTGCCCCTGAAGGCACACACTCCTCAGTAGGCTCCTTAACACATCTCTCCTTCGTGCCCCAGGGCAGTCCGATTGCGACCTGGGTGCACGGGGTCTGGTCTCCAGGCCTGCCCCCTGGACCCTGGAGTTCAATCCCTGACCCTGCCAGGGGGAGAGGCGCTGGTCTGGAATCACCTACAGGGCGCCCAAGCTGGATCGATTTCACTCCACCTCAGGATTTGTCTCACTCTCCTGGAGTCCCCAGGCAAGTAGCACCTGGGAGGGCTGGCCGGTAGGCAACTCGCAGTGTGAGTACTCCTCAGTCTGTTGTAGGGCCCCAAAAGGAAAGGTCCCGTTCCTTAGAGATGCCTCCGTGTGATGGCTAAATTGTCTTTCTAGGCACACCTGGGTAGGGAGGGGGAAGGAGAGAATTTAGCACTGTGGCGTCTGCCTCAAGGCTCGGGTCTGCGCCCAGGAAGGTGCCCCGAAGGGGCTGGGAGCCTGGCGCTGAGTCCGCAAGAGGCCACTGCTCACTGGCGGCAGCTGTCTCTGGGCTGGTGTCGGCAGGTCTCTCCAGCTGCTCAGGAGCCACCCACAGTCCCAGATGCAAGGGAGGGGGAAGTTAACCGCTCCACCTACCCTTGTCGCTGGTCTCCAAGCCTCTTAGGACCTTTCTCCTTCAGTTCTCCTCTGCAACGTCTTCCCGTGGAGTCTCCTGTAGTTTCAGGCACCCTTCCTTCTGACCCTCACCCGATCTATGTTTCTCTGCCCGCTTATTTTTTTTCTCTTTCTTCTAAAATTTGTCTTTTTTGCAGAGACCTTCTGACTGGTAGCTTGTCTCATCCGCCATCTTGGCTCCTCCTACTTGCTGTTTCTTAAGTCTGGAATTGTCTTCCTCCTTCTTTTAACCAGGGTTGCTCCTTATTTTTTTTTTTCAGGTCTCATATTGAACATCACCCCTCAGAGACACATCCTCTGACCATCCTACAAAAAACTACCTCCAATTTAATTTTATTTCGTATCACATAATCCTAATTTACTTTTTTTCCTTCAAAGTGCTTATCTTAATCTCTATTGCATTTGCAGTGTACTTTCTCGCTCTACTACTAGAATGTAAGTTCCACAGGAAAGGAGACCTTGGAAATCTTACTCATTGCTATGTTCTCAGGACCTGGCATTCAGCAGATACTCCATAAATATTTACACAATGAGTAACCAAATTTTCACCAACATCCACTACTCAAATTACTAGGCACTTTGCTTAACCTCTCAGTAATGAAATGTTCAGCTCTGGTTAAATGTTAGAGACGGCATATCTTTATATTCATCAGAAAGATTGAACTTATAGTCAAGGTATTATGGAAAAATGCAGATTTTACTGAAGAATTCATAGATGACACCAAAGAGTGCTTTGATATTTGACATTCTTTCTCCGTGATTTCTCCAATCATCCTTCCTAGCTGGGGAGCACTGTTTCCACCCTTTCCGTACATAGCATTTGATCTCTAAATCCCTCCACTATCTTCCCAATGATTTCAGTTCTGTGTAAAAATCTGTACACAAACAAGTAAATATCTTGAATATAACAAAGTCCAACCTATGAAGAAGGAAATTTGATGACTGACTATTACTAATCAAGCATGCCCAGAAAGCCCACCAACTATTTTCCCTGTTAGGTCTTCTGATAAATGCAATTTTCTCCATTTTGTTACATCTCTAAGTGGTTTTTGTTTGTCTGTTTGTTTCTTTTTGATCTAGAAAATTCCACCCCTGACATACAGGGCTGTCATGAAAATAAAACAAATTAATATATGTGAAAACATTAATTTATTTAAATATTTACTAACTTAATACTATATGTTACACACTATGCTAGGTATTGAGCATAAAACAATGGTCCCTACCCATGACCCCATAGGAAACTACAAAGTACAATGACAAGTTAACTATGTGCATCAAATAATAATACATTTACACTATCACAATGACCATGACTGCTAATGTTATTAGTAATTCCAAATTGTGAAAACAGCAAACAAATAATAAACTCTTCATATGTTTGAGGTAGTATTTCAGAAAGGTTATGCCTAGGGGACATGATGATATTTTTGTTAAATATAACTAGCCCTTTTTTCATTATTTAGTTTGACTCAAATTTAGAGTGAACATTTTAAAGAAGCAAGTGCATGAGTTCTTGTCTACTTTTTATTCATATACTGATACTCAAACTTTTAAAATACTTCAGATATAAGTCAAACATGACCTAGCTTAGAACAGAAGTTAGGTTCACAACATTATTTATCCTTAGATAGCTCATGTGCTCGAGTCCTCTCACCAATTCTCATAGCAGTGCTCCAGTCATACATTCTTTAGTTCCCCAAGGAGTCTTAAAGAAGAACTGTGTCGCCTTGTCTTACTCGTCTGAATATACGCACAGCCTGATGGGAAATACAATATTATAATTACACTGCAGTGTTAGATATGCTATGAGAATGAGCATGAGAGGCTATTGGATCATAGATAAAGTATCCCTCTGGTGAACTTGAAGCATCAGGAAGTCTTCTAGAAAGATGCGGTGTCTCACTAGAGTCCTAAAGAATGAATAGATGTGAACCAGATGGAAAGGAGGCTGAGTAATGAGAAAAATGGATTTCCATAAAATCAGAGAGAAGATTATGTGAAATGGTCCAGAAATAAGAGAGCCACTGCAATTTGTTTCACTACGGAGATGGAACGGTAGGAAATGATAAAAGAGAAGGAGAGTGGAACCAAATGATGTAGGCCCAGGTTTTGGGTACCATGCCAAGGAGTTACAGAGCCATATAAATGTTTTAAAAAGTAAGGAGTGATTATTAGTCCCATTCAAATTTTTACAGAGAGGAAGACCAGAAGCAGAGAGACCAAGAATTGAAAGCTTCTGAATAAATCCATGATAGCCTGGCCAAAGCTGGTTGTAGAGGTAGAAAAGGAAAGAGCCTGAAGAGATGTTTAAATAGAGGGAATAAGTTCTAACGTTTAATAGCAGAGTTAGGTGACTATAGTTAACAACAATGTATTATATTTTTCAAAATAGCTAGAAGAGAGGAAGTTAAATACACCCAACTCATAGAAATGATAAATACTTGAGTGATTGATAGCCTAAACACTCTTACTTGATCATTACACATTCTATGCATGTAACAAAATTTCACACATACCCCATAAATATGTACAACTCTAGCATATTTAAAAATAAAAAGAGATTCTTCCAGAAGACAACTTAAATGGGGAGTTAAGACCCATATACTAACCTCAGCTCCAGTACTTACCAGCTATGTAACCTTGCCCATGTTACTTAATCTCTTGCAGTCTCAATTTCTGCATCTGGCCAATGAAAATGAGTTGTCCTCTTCAGCTCGCAGGGCAGTGCAAGGGTGAAGCATATATAAAACCTCCAGGTACAGAAATAGAGAGGATTATTAATTAGCTCTCTGAACCATGATGTTTGTCAAATAATTATATAATTCCTGATCAATCTTTACTGTCACATCTTATGTCACTTATTTTCCTTCATTTTGATGGGAATACTTATACTTAAAAGCTTTGCTAAAAAAAAACAATAAAAAATCTTAGACTTCCATTGGATATTAGGCTCAGAATAATAATTTACTCAAAGGAGTAGAAAGCTGACAAAAAATAACTGCAAAAGGAAGGCAATTCTTAGATATTTCTTGGAAAAATGTGCAAACACATTTATATTTACCTGTAGTCATCTCCTTAACCCATATTCAACTTCACATCATACAGAGTTCCTGGCCCCATGATCAGCACTACGGGGAATAGAGAAATGAATAAGATCTACCATTTACCCTCAAGGAGACAAAACTCAGTGGAAAGATAATACACAAATACATATCATTATAACACAAGGTGAAAATATAATGTGCCCAATGAAAGGGATAAGCCACATGTAAGCGGAATTCCAAGGACAGCTGTATCATAGAAGACTTTAAGACACTGAGGAAAGCAACATCAGAAAGCCCTGGATTAGAATCCATGATCTGTCACTTGTTGGCTATGTAGTCTTGGCCAAATCATCTAAATTCTCTGATCTTCAGTTTTCTTATCAGTAAAATACAGATGATAGGAACATGTGTGCCTTCTATAATTTTGTGAGAATTAAATTAAATGAGAAAGCATATCAAATTAGACCTGGATAAACTTTTGGTAGACAGAAACTTAAGCAAATGGTTCTTTTAGTCAGAAATGTTTTTGAGAAATTAAATGTGTGCCCCCTCCTCCTGTTGGGAGGGGATAACAGAGAATTATAAATCCCTGTGTCATTAAAAAGAATATTCTAGGTGGAGTGAGGGATGACTGCAAAAATCTTCCACAGTCACTCCAAACTAGTAAGCTGTCTTCACTTCAAAGCTTTGCCCTGGGCTTTCAACCAGCCTGGCTGGTTAGCTGAGCCAACGGTACCTTTGAGATCCTTTAATGAACATAACATTGGGGTAACATATTATAGTGCAAGACACTCAGTATATTCTCAAGAAAACATTTTCAAGGGAACGTAGTATTGCAACAACCTAATGTGGGTAAAAAATTTTAAAGAGATTGTGCCAGCATTACTCCAAATGTCACAGCAGGCAATTGGGAGTGAGTCATAAGAAAAAAAAAAATAAGAATACTTCTTTTCTACAGCACAATATCTAGCTACTAAAATCAAAATCACTTATTTCAAGCTTTTAAAAAAATGACATGATCTTTCCTTCTTTCTAGCAATGTATTAGTTATAAAGAAGTGTGATGAGGCCTTAGTAACTTCTGCTAAAGGTAACATAAAATTAAACATCCTGTAAATCTTCATTTCTGTTATTGACCACAAGTGTAATCAATTTTTTCAGGATACTCAAACCGGCAAGTTATATAGAAATTCTTTTTTTAAAGTGACATACATGATTAAATGAATAAACCCATGCAGTTAAATTTTAGTAGTACCACTAATTGAAGCTTCAAAATGGTAAGCAGCATCTATATCCTCTTAAGGAGCAACACCCAGATTAGCTGTGTGATAAAAAACAAAATGCAAAATTAAAAAAAGATACATCTCTGCTATTGTGGTGATATCAGATAACCAGACAGAAACTGATACCACATAGTGTTATGATCAAGTCTCAGCTCTGTGACTTACTAGATTTATGACTTCAGGTAAATTAACCTCTCTAAGTCTGTTTTCCTTTCTTTAAATTGTGAATGTTAAATGGTTCAATATATGCAAGGCAGCTAGTGTCATGACTAAAAATGTGTAACTGATTCACATTAGCTGTTGTTGACTTTAAAGGTCATAGTATTATTATTAGCATCACAATCAGCATTATTATTAGTACCATTTATTGAGACCTTATTATGCCCCAGGAATTTGACAGTAGTTATCTCATTAAATATCTGGATCTACCCTGAGAGTTGGGCATTCTTACCCCAGGGTAGGTAAATGAAAGTTTGCAAGTAATTACATGTGGATTCTATTAATAACTGGGGTTGAATAGTAAAGCCTATATTGATCCCACTGCCAAGCCTCTCTCAAGGAAGCAGAGGGAAAGATCCACATTATTCAGATGGACTGTCAGTAGTCAGGCATTGGCAGAGTGTCAGGGTTAGATAAATTCTGACTTAGTACCCAGATCAAGGCTATTCATCAAACCTGACAGATAATTCAGGGTTTTTCACTGATGGAAGCAAAGGGCACCAGGACTTATGAACAGTGTCCATTTTGCCATGAAGAATACCTATGCATAAAGTAATCACACAATTTTATGCTCATCCCTCTTTTGCACCCTCCATATCTGCCCCCAAATGGCTGCCATCAAGATCCTATAGGGGCCCATGATATCCAGGTTTGAGTGTTGGAAGCTCAACCTACCTGAAAATGGCTCCCAGCATGGAGCACACCTGCAGAAACACAAACCAATAAGCACTCCCAGGTTTGGGGTTCACAGGGGGTCCTGAGCTCTGTAGCAATATGAGCAGTCAAGAATTGAAGGCAGAGGTAGATGGCAAGAAGAAATGCAGTTGGTAACACAATTTCCTACTCTTCTAGAGCCATTCCATTCTCCACACTTCTGCCAGAGGTACCATTTCCAAACCTTAATCTGGCCATCTGAATTCCCTGCTTATGAACAACATGTTGTTCCATATTGCTTGCAGGGTAAGGTAAAATCTGACCCCACTGTGCCTTCCTATATGCATTTCCTGTGATGCTCTTCACCCATCACACAGTATACCCTCTAATCATGGCAAATTACAAATCATTCCCATGATATGATTTCATATTTCTGTGCCTTGTACATACTATTTCCTTTGCTTGGAGTGCCTTCCCTCCTTTGTCTATATAATGGTGCCCTACATTTTCTTTTAGCTCAAGCTTACTAGTCATCTCTTCTAAAGAGCCTTCTCCAGCCTGTTTGTTGCTCATCTTTTGTGGACTACAAAGTGGCACCTAGTATTGCATTTAAAAATTATTGTACTTAACTTGTTGTTCTCTTAGATTACACTATAAGCTTCTTATTTATTTGAAATGTATGCTTTGTACTTTTTGCTGATTATAAAAGTAATACAAAATAGCTGTTAAAATGTTGAAAAATATAGAAAAGAACACAGTCAGAAAGATTTTGCTACAACTCCGTCCTTCAGTAATAGTCAGTGTTAATATTTGAATATGTTTATGCTCACACAATCACAGGCACATGCAAGATCAAATAGTTCACGTGTAAAGAACCTGGTAGAAAGAGAATATGTGGCACATTTGAGGGACTAAAATAATTTCAAAGGCTGGAGAATGCAGAGCAAGAAGAATGGCACAGGATGATAGCATGGAGCAAGAGCTCTCAAATTCTTCTCACTGTGACCTACAGCAAGAAATGCATTACATGTATAACTGAAACAAATGTTTAATGAAACACTCTTACTATGTGACAGGAACATCAATATTTTCTATTGTATTCTGTTCTACCCCTTTTCATTTAAAAGGAGATGATGATCACGACCAACTAAATTGATTTCTTGACCCTACTAATGAGTTCCACCCATAGTTCAAAAAAACTGTGCTGTAGCAATAGTCAAGGGACATATTGAAAAGGAATTTTTATGTCATACTAATGAGTATGGACTTTATCCTGACTGTAAAGGAGGAGCACTAAATGGTTTTGACGTGATGACATGACATGTATATGTCATGATCAGATGTGGACTGTGAAAAGAACACCTGACTGCTCAGGAGGAATGGTTTAGAGAGAAGGAAGGACTGATGCTAGGAGACAAGTAGGCGGCAGTAAAAGGTTCAAGATTTGCACTAAGGTGATTGTAGAGACAGAAATAAAGGAATTCAAGACATTTCAGAAGATCACTTCTATTAGACGTGAATATATGTGTAATCACTCACAGAGGAGCAATCAAAAGTTCAAGCAAATCATAGGAGTGAGGGAGAGGGAGGAGTCAAGATTTATTTCTAGGTTCCTTGACTGAGAGGATGATGACATGATTTGCTAATATTTAGAACCGTAGAGGAAGAATGGGTTTTTGTTTTTATTTTGGTATGGAGTTGATTTTAGTTGAATGTGAAGTACCTATGAGACATTCAAATGGTTACAATCATTGAACAAATTGAAGCTTTTGGATATTGGAGTCTGACGCTAAAGGGAGATGACTAGATTAAAGGATTTTATATGTGGAAAATGGATTCAGCTTTGTGTAACAGAAGTACCAAACGGCAGTGGCTTAAGCAAGAGAGAATATCATTTCTCTTTCATGTTGAAGGATGGAGATAAGGCAGTTGAAAGCTGACATGTGGTCCTTACAGTTATCTGAGATCGAGAGAGCTTTTAGCTTTCTCTTGCACTAACCCTTTGGTGTGGATTTGATTTTACCTTTGTCATGGGTTCATTCAGCCATTCATCTTGTAAGCAGTACGATGAAGTAAGTTGTTCAGAAGGGACAATGTCTTCTCTCTTTAAAGAAATATCTGGGGCAACACACATATAACCACTGCTTGTAGCTTATTGGCCAGATGGTGGAAATGAAAATGAATACAGTTACTTTGGAATACAGTTTGACAATTTCTTAAAAAACTAAACAGCATTTACACTCTTATGTGTTTATCCAAATGATCTGAAAACGCATGCCACACAAAAACCTGAACACAGATATTTATAGTAGATTTATTCATAATTGCCAAAACTAGGAAGGAACCAAGATGCCTTTCAGTAGATAAATGGACAAATAAACTGTGGCACATCCAGACATGGAATATTATTCAACACTAAAAAGTAATGAGCTATCAGGTCACAAAAAGACATGGAGTATATTACTTAGTGCATATTGCTTAGTGGAAGAAGCTAGTCTTAAAGGCCACATACTGTATGATTCCAACAATATGACATTCTGGAAAAGGCAAAACTATGGAGACAAGAGAGATGAACAGGCAAAGCACAAAGGATTTTTAGGACAGTAAAACTATTCTGTATGATACTACAATGGTGGATACATGTCTTTGTGCATTTGTCCAAACCCATAGAATGCAAAACACCAAGAGTGAATCCTAATGAAAACTATGTATTTTTGACAATTATAATGTGTCAAAATAGGTACACTGATGATAAAAGGTGTACCACTCTGGTACAGAATATTGACAGTGGGTGAAGCTGTGCATGTGTGCAGGCAGGAGGTATATGGGAACTCTCTGGATTTTCTACTCAATGTTGCTGTCAACCTAACACTGATCTAAAAAAATCTGTTAAAAGAAAGCTGGGAAGACTTTCTAAAAAGTGATTGACATTAAATTAGAACAAAAATCAGAGAAGAGAGGGTGTCCACGACTGGAAACAAGTACCTGGAGCCATTTCCTGAGCCGATCTGACTAGCACAAACATTTTTTTTCCCCAGAGTTCATAGAAAGCCCATCCTACCTCAATTCCTGAAGCAGATGACAGAAGCCATGTAAGAATCCCGTGCTTTACCATGGGTTCCACAGAAGACAGAACCTCAGGCAAAAGCTCATGTGCTATGGCATGTTATGTGAGTATTGTTCCAAGGATAGCAGGAACGTGGCAAAAGGAGAGCAAGGAAGAGGGAGAAAAAGTACATACAAGTGGGTATTACCAAGCCAGCCACTTCTTGGCACCATAAGCACTGTTTGCTTGATTCTATCAGAATATTTTCTGAGACAATGCATGAACTAATGTGTCTCAGCAAAGTGGCCAGTGGGAAAAAGGAAGACAAATTTATCTTCCAAACTTCTGTCTCCCTTTGGTGAAATTTTGTCTAATTTCCATTAACTCTCCCTTATTTCTAGGTTGTATATGCACAGGCGCCAAGGATATCTATCAGTGTCTTACACCTGGGCAACTCCTGGATGGGAGGCAAGAGGCAGACAGTTCTGACATTAAGCAATGCACCGTCAGGTGGTACATGCATTGAAGTTGGTGGTCATGGAAGCACCTGAGCGTAAACTAATTTGGTCACTGCAACTAAGACAAAAAAAGTGACCGGGATTCCAGAGAGAGGGGAACTAAGAGCATCTGAGTTAGCACATAAAAGTAGTTTGATATACATAGGAACAGAAGACTCTAAGACCATCTATTGCTGGGATCCATGTATGATTTGACAATTTCATGTTACACATAGACTGAAACAATGGTTAAATGAGAGCATATTGTCTCACTACTCAATGAAATACCCCAGTATCCATACATATACCCATCCAAATAGTGCAATGCACACCATCCGAGGATGGACACACTTGAAGCTCAGAGTTAGGGGCGGGGGCAAGGGCATCATACGTAACCTAATCATCTGTACCCCCATAATATGCTGAAATAAAAAAAATAATAAAACTATAAATAAAACAGGCATGAGAAACATTTGGAAACATTTGCCTGTTAGGCTAGTCAAAGAATCTTTCAAAAAAAAACAAAGAAAGAAATACCCCAGTATCACAGCCACTACACCTACACCAAAGGGAACAAGTACAACCCCTATCACCACTATTAATATTCTTGCATAAATAATAAAATATTATGTTATATTACACTTCATGCACATAATCTAAAATAATTTGCATGACTATCTGTATTAGTGTTCTATTGCTGCATAACAAATTACCCCTCACTTAATGATTTAAAACAACACTCATTAAGTATCTCATGGTTCTGTAAGTCACAAATCCAAGAGGGCTCCCCTGGGCCCTCTGTTCCAGTTCTCACAAATAATGTGTGTTGCCCTAGCCAGACCCTTATCTGGAGATTCTGAGAAAGAATCCTCTTCCAAACTCATCCATGTTATTGGAACAAAACAGTTCCTCGTGGTTGTAGGATTGAGGCCCCCATTTCCCTGCTAGTTGTTAGCCTGGGGTGGCTCTCAGATTCTAGAGGTTACATGACATTCCTGACTTAAAGTAAACTCTTCAGTGTTTAATTGAATAACATTGAACAAGAGAAGATATATGTACAGCAGGTAGAGGAAAAAATTGGGGGTCAACTTAGAATTCTTCCTACCACGTGATCTATAGCAGCTTATATCCAGCCCTGAAATGCAATTTTCCCTTTTGCTTTTATATAGTGCAGCTCAATATGTATAAAATTGAATTTTTTCCCATGATATGTCCCATTATTTCTAAGGGTATCAGGACTCACTTTATATATCATTGGGGGGATAAAATGTAGGCTAATGATGACTCAAGAGAATTGGCTGTAGCTTTCATTGTAGACTTGTACAAAATGGCCTTCTATTATAGTCATGTTTTCCACATGGATTTTCTGTAAATGTTTCAGGTGTTCCTTAGCTAGTTTCAAATCTCTTAGATACATACAACTTGAAATAACTTGTCATTTCTCATGATCTTATCTTATTGATGGTATTCAACTAAACTTCTTCCTTTCCTCTTCAAATTAAAGGTGTCATCAAAAGTTTCATTTAAGTGGGAAGGACTGGAGGACTGATTCAAACTCAAGAGCAAAACAACTCTAGAGTCACAATATTTTTTTAAAGATAGAGTCTCACTCTGTTGCCCAAGCTGGAGTGCAGTGACATGATCATGGCTCACTGCAGCCTTGAACTCCTGGGCTCAAGTGATACTCCTGCCTCAGCCTCCCCAGTAGCTGGTTCTACAGGCAAATGTCACCATACCTGGTGATTTTTTTTCTTTGTGTAGAGATGGGGTCTCAGTCTGTTACCCAGACTGGTCTTGAAATCCTGACCTCAACATCCCCTCTAAGCCTTCCCAAATATCTGGGATTACAGTTGTAAGCCACTGCACCCAGCCTAGAATCACAATTCTTTTTTTTTTTTTTTATTAAGTTTAATCCAGGAAAGTGTAAGAGGTGCTAGATCACTGTCATTAGAATCACAATTCTTAATGGCAAAAAGAGAGCTTGTGTAGTGTCTAGTCTGTAATGGTTGACCTTAAAAGTAACCTTCTTTTCTCTATTGCTCAAATATTTAAAATCTACCACTTCCTTCTATATTTCTTCAGGCAGTTAAGATTTGGAAAAGACATTCTTGTAATTGGACTATATCCACTTTTATCGTTTTGGTAGCTTAAAAATCATCACCATTTTCCTTCTCAAGATGTAAAACTTGACAAGTTGATCTGACTGTGGTTTGCTTCAGCTCTAATTAAAAAAAAGAAATTACAAGGACACATTTTCACTAAATTAATTCATAAACTGATTGAAAAATCCCTCAATTGTAATAACAATTTGTAAAACAACGTGATTTTAATTTAATGAAAATAAAAAAACATCTTCTCGAAGAATCCTGGAACCTTATGATAAGCCATTTGTAACAAGATGCAAGAATTAGAAATAAATTGTTGTTGGAATGAGTAGGCTACAAAGAAGTATTTCATGGGAACTATCATACATTTTGACACTTAGAGAAATGGAATTTATAATGAGGTCTATATTATGTCTATCAGGCTATATTATCATGAATTATATCATTCCATCTGATAGCTGTGGAACACTGGATTGGCAGCAACTAAAATGATTTGCAGACATGTTTGGGCACATTAACAAGGATGAATTAATTAATAACGTTTCTGAAATACACATGCTAGTTCTACAAATTTCCTATATGTCAAAGTTTGTGATGTCTTTCAAATTTATTAAAGCCAAGATGTATTATAGAGCAGTCTTTGTGTAGTCTTTCATGTGAGAAAATATAACTGGTTTGTTTCAAAGAGTATAAAGGCAAATTAACACATTTTAACTTCTACAGGATATTAACCTTTTTGCATTTGTACCTTAAAGATGTTATTAGCATGATCCTCTTTAAAAAACCTTCTCAGGCTGATTGAAAAGGTTAAAGAGAACTCCATATATTTGCATTTGAACTTTAAAAGGCAGCAAATCAAACACACCAAAGAAAACATTAAAAGTGTATGTATATAGGTAAATATATATATTAGGCAGACATGTTCACAAATCATGTTTTGTTGTTGCATAGTAATCATATTTGACTTCACAATACCATTTAATTAATCATGAATTATCCTCAAATTCAAACCTCGAGACAACACTGTGAGGTATGCATAGCAGGTGTCAGGAATTCTATTTCATAGATGAGGAAACCAAAGTAGAGAAGTTCTACATGATGCCAAAGATTCTAGGCATAAATTTCTGCTTTCTGAGGCAGTTCCTTTTTTACTATATTATTCAAACACGATTCAAGGTGAGGACATTTATGCAAGTGAAAGACATGGGGTGAATCATTTGTGAAGGGTTAGCAGTGGTAACTGCATTTAATTTTCAGAGGTTGAGGGCCTAGCATTTGATACAAATTTTTAATCTGATGTTGCTTTCTTCTAAGGTACCAGACTTCAGAATAATTTTGACACATTCAAAAATTATTGTGTACTCAGATATTCAGCAAATATCAGGAAAGCACACTGGAGCTAGAAAGATTTACAGTAAAATATATTAAAGATCTGAAAATTAGTAGCTCTTATCAAAGATTAAAGAAATGAGATTCTTAAGCCAAGAAGAGAAGAGAAGGGAAGATTTATTAATATTAACCGTTCTCTCATACAGGCTAAATTCTTATGAAGAAGAAAAAAAATCTTTTTTTTTTCTATTACATCAAGGAGAAAATGAGAAGAAGTAGGAGAGATTTTGACTAAAGGAATGATGAATTTTCTTAAAGAAACAGACTTGTCATGGGAGATTCCTTCGCTAGAGATCTTTGACAATATATTGAAAATTATTTCCAAAATTTTCTACCTATCTTCTAGGGAATTCCATTATGAAACTCCTGAAGGTAATAAATGTGATTAAATCCAGTCATGTATAGACAGAGTCCAGTAAAAAATTACTGACTGGGCATATAGAGCATTATAGAAATAATCAAGATGCTCTGTGATGGAATTGTTCTAATGTGAGCCAACTCCATAAGGCTGACTTGATCAAGCCCTGATAAGTAGATCACTACAGAATCAGTCAAAGTGGTAGAGGAGATTCAGTAGGTAACAGGGTAAAATAATGGAATCAATTATATTCTGGTCACTCTAGTGAAGCCACAGGACCTGGATATTGTGACACTAAGATATAAATATTGGAATAAAAATAGAATTAACATTGGAATGGAACATGTAAAGTTTTTAACATTTTGCTTTAAAAATTTTAAAACCTATGGAAATATTATAAGACTAGTACAATAAATGGTCATATTCCTATCACTTAGATTCAACGATTGTTATCAGTTTGCCGTATCTGCGCTCTACACATATGTGCATTATTTGAATACACATATACTATGGATATTGATCCATTGCAACAAAAATTGTCTATTTATTTATGATACTTAGGCCCTAAATATGTCAAAACACATATCAACACATAAATGCACATATAAGAATAACATCTATTGGATGTTGGGCAGGGGGGATGGGGGAGAGGGGAGGGGGAGGAGGGAGGACGGACGTCGTACCTCCCCGTGCTGTATGAACGTCCTAACCAGTTTCTCATCTACAAAACAGGAGCAATGCCAGTTGCCACGTCAGGCTGCTGTGAGAATTGAAGGTCACATGCAAGAGGGTTCGTGATGAGAGTGGG